>NW_014577105.1:244481-287000 GCF_000485595.1 Priapulus caudatus | reverse complement strand
CGCATGTGTGTGGTGGGTTGTGTGTGTGTGTGTGTGTGTGTGTGTGTTTCTTTTATCATGGTACAGCTATTTTAAACCCCGTGCACGGACTACGGAATGTTGATATGCTATAAACTAACGCGCCCCGCCAGACCCGCGCCAAATCATTTTGCAGTGTGTACACGCCTAGTTCCCCTCCAAAATACGCGGCTTGCACGCCGCTCAAGTTGGCCCCGCAAATGAAGCAGGCCGCGCCCGGGCAAGATAGCCGCTTGTGTGTGTGGTCTGCTACGCAACGAGCGGCCAGACCGGGTGCCTAAATCGCAATACGCAGTGCCCATGAGCCTTATTTAGGTCATGATAATTCGTACGCGTCGCTGTACCTCGCTGCTGTGCGGGTTGACGCCGCGCGAGCTGAGCTGAGACGGATAAAGAGCAGATCAACAATATGCAGGTCTGTAAGGCCCTACACGCCGCTACCAACTGTTAGCTTTGCCGTCAGACCGGGCCTGAACGCGCGCTAGTTTAACCCTACCATATCAAGATTTTCAGTCTGCTACGGCCGGCGGGATTTGTCCCTCTTGTTTGTTTGTGTTGTGTCATGTGTGTGTGGTTGGTGTGTGTGTGTGTGTGTTGTGTGTTTGTGGTGTGTGTGTGTGTCGTGTGATGTGTCGTGTTGTGTGCTGTGTGTGTGGTGTGTGTGTGTGTGTGTGTGTGTGCTATATATATATACTACTATATATGATGTGTGTGTGTGTGTGTGTGTGTGTGTGTGCGTGGTGTTGTGTGTGCGCTGCGTGTGTGTGTGTGTGGGGGGGGGGGAGTCCGAGTGCATCCCGGAGGGCGCGCGACGGCCCGTGCCGGCCTGCGGAGTGGCGTGCGGAGGGCCGTCCGGTCGACGGATTGTGGCGTGTGGCTGCGTGTGTGCTGTGTGGTGTTTGTTTGTTTGTTGGTATGTGTTGTGCGTATGTTGAGGTGTTTGTTCTGTTTGTGTGTTGGGTATGTCGTGCTGTATATGCGTGTGCGGCCGCGCGTTGTGCTGTGCATGACGTATGCGTGTACTGTGTGAGTATGTGTGCGGGGCGCGCGGCGCGTGTGGTGCGTGCAGTGCGTGGTGTGTGTGTGCTGTGTGTGTGTGTGCTGTGTGTGTTAAAATATATGTTAAAATTAGAAGTGCCTAGTAAACATATCCTACAACCCCAACCAGCCGGCTGCGGTGAATTGAGCCAGAGCGACAGCGCCATCTGTCGTGGAGTTTGGCATTCTCCGTGTAAGTATTACACTTTCTTACAGCTTGTTTACATTTTGGCAATTGTGTGGTTGTAGTGGCTTTCATTGCAAAACTATTTCGAGGTCGGTTCAATTATTACAATAGTTTAAATTTAATTATGCTGCTTGTATTCTGAACACAAACCTGGGTAATATTGTCTATGAACTGCCTTCTCGTCAAGAGCAGGCGTCCGTTTACTGTTTGGTTTAAACATGGACTTCAGGTTGAATGTCCACTTTGAATGCGACTCCGACCTTTTGCTTGTCGCCCCTTTTTTTGAGGCTACGCAAAATTTTACGTTTTCGTGGCGCAGTTGATTGCCATAGATGGCGCTGTCATAGCTCTCCTCCGACGAATTGCATGAGTCGGCGACGTCGCTTCGTGTCAGCGGGAGTTTTGGGCTGTCGGCTGATTGAACAGTGGCACCTCTGTCCTTGCCCTCTTCTCCAATCCTATCGCTGACTGAGAGCTCCTGTAACTTGGGTTGTAAACATTTTTAACTTGTTTGCATTTTTCTAAACTAACAAAGCGAGATTTTTAATAGCCACATAGCATAAAAGCCTGAAGTCAGTTCATTATGATATTACCCATGCATTTGTGTTATGGTGTAACTGTTGGCCTTACGTGTATTACATGCTGATGAAACCAGGAAAGCTATGCGCTCAACATGACACGTGTAAATGTCAGAGTTTATATATTTTCATTAGAAAATGCATGACTGGAGTAGTCGTCAATGCGCCGCAATAATCACAAGTCAAAACTTGAGGGTAATAAGACTGAGGTTCAGATCTTGCTGCAAATACTGCTGTTTAAGCGTAAGCTAAGCTTCTGACTTTCATCGTCAGAAAAAATGCTCGATCAGTCAGGGAAACATCTGGTTCACGCTTATGCACCGCACCCCGAAGCACAAACGCATGCCTGTACGCTCGCCTGTATCATTGCACCACATACACACACGCACGCACGCACGCACGCACGCGCGAACGCACGCACGAACGCACACGCGCACGCCGCATACACACACGCGCGCGCGCAACGCAAAACATTTTTAAAGGACAATATTAACTCAGTAATGCTATCAGTACGATTCCATCAGTTTTTTGGTAATTTACTAACGTCGCAGAATTCGTCGCAGCTAGAAGCATGCATGAGTGATTGACCAAAATCAAATAATTAATGCTATAATATATTTCATCTAGTGGTTTACTATTAATCACCTGCTTTTGATATTAAGCTCTAGCGGAGTTGACGCGCAGCATTGCGAGATGTTAGCTTAGGCACGGAAACTACATCACATGCCTTTATAGCACTAGGCGTTAACGAGAGCAAGTCAAACACCGCCACGCGCGAACAAACAGAAGCAATCTGCTGGGCCCACTAATCTTCGACCAAATGAAAATTGCCGCCAATCAGAGCACGCTCTCTTACAGTAGGCCGTACTGTGAGCTTAATAATATTAAATTAATATCTTAAGAACCTGTCGGTAAGAACCAGAAGGTAGAGCAACATACTAGGTTTTTACCGCCAACGGGGATTCCCCATTGTTAAATTCTGCTGACTCTGTTGAAAATTCCGAATATTTTAATGTTTGTTTATATAAATTTATCCGGATCTAAATGTGGATAGTAATTTGTACTAATGTGTAACAAGTTTCACTGTAGTTTAGGCAATTTAAATAGCTGTAATAACAGACACCTAGTTTAGTTTATAGATAGTGAAAAGGCATCGATCGACGAACGCGTTGTGCATACGATCAGGAGAATAATAATAGATTATCTACAGATTATATAGATAGATCTATTATTATTCACTCCTGATACGATTACTAGCGCCTCTGACTAACTACTACGTAGCCACGCGGACTGGGTCGTCGCCGGTGTGTTTATGGCAGCGTGGTGGGGGGGGGGGCGTGGCGCCTGTGCCAACGAAACATTCCTATTATTACGCGCGTCGGTAAGCGAAGCACGTCAACACAGTGCAAGTGTCGGGCAGTAACCATCAATGCGAAAACGCCTGACACACATCTACTCGCGGCGAAGGAGGGCAATGTGTTAGCGTGAGCACGCCGACAGACGCGAGTTAGTTCAGACTTCTGTGCGACAGCTCGGTGTGATCACACGTCTAACGGAGCTGCACACGTTTTACGAGGAACCTGAACGGGATAAGTAAGCAGACAACACATGTACGCGCCACAAGCCTACCCTTACGTGTTCGCACGTACTACACGTGCCCGCTGAAGATTATGACAACACAATACAGAAATTGGTCGCTAAACTAAAAGTAATAAGCGCGTTGAGTTACAGACAACGACAGCACATTGGGGACGATATGCGTACAAGTTACAGCTGATTATAATTCCACGTTACAGACGATATCCTTACACGATGCAGACGTTATACGTGGATTTGTGTAAGCGGTCGACATGCACTTACCACACGGAAATGAACCACGGCGTGATGTACACGCCGTAGCTTACTAGGCTTCGTGCATTCGCTCAGAGCTGATCCAAACTCCGGTATCTTTGTCTTCGGGTAGAGAATTAGTGTGAAGTCACTCTGGCGACGTCTTGCCTGTTCAGTTTTGTCCTCCTCTTGTGCCATCACGTAAGGCTAGTACGAGAGTAAGGAAATGTAATGTAAGGTTCAAAACACATCACACCGACGCCGACGATAGCCGTTATAACGATGTCCGTACAGGCCAGGAAAGCCGTATTAATTATGTGCATACGTGCACGCGAATTGCTATCAACGATGTCTATACATACGCGGAAAGTCCATATTAATGACGTCTATCCCTATAAATCATAGCTGTTTTAACAATGCCCACGCATGGTGGAAAAGTCGACTTAACGATGTTCTAACGTGTACCGTGCTAACGTTCAATACATGGAGATGATGGCCGTTCTAACGATATCCATACCGCAATAGAAGGTATATTGTTCTAAATAGAGGCACCACACGCTCTATATTAAAGGACAACAATACCTGGGCAACCACGTTCTTTGTATTCACGCATAAACTTCGCTCGCCTTTGTTCACGGTCGATACCAGCCCGTTCACGTAGAAGCCCGTGTGAGCGCCGACCATCAATGCACAGCAATGGTGTTTTATTGTGCATCAGCCTAAGCTAATCATGGCTCATATTGACGTCACCAGTCAAGACAAATATGGAGCCGATCGCACTCGTGTGTGTGTGCGTGCGTGCATGCGTGCATGCGCGCGCGTGTGTGTGTGTGTGTGTGTGTGTGTGTGTGTGTGTGTGTGTGTGTTTGTGCAGGAGCGGGGGGGGATGCTGAACTGGGCGATACATACCATTGAGTCGCATTATGAAAATATGTTGATGATTTACCTGGGTTTCAGTCAACGGATTGTTCATCATGAGGTAATTAAGTACATCTATAATGTATACTCTTTGGCAATATATTCGAGATATGTCCGATGGACTCTTCTGGTCACGTTATTAACAGAATGTCCACCTTAATCAAATCACTTATGTGTATCTCGAAAATCCTGTTACCGTGCATTATAGTTGTATCTTGCGCGTTTCGTTAACTACTACTGACCACGACTAGGGCCAGAACCGCCATCACCGTATTATGGCGGCAGTTATGATGTTTTGGTGAGTGAGGAAAAGTTTTTCTGCGCCGACAAACATCGTTGTTTCCTGTTCACCATTTCCTGATATTTTTGTGGTATGTATGTATTTTTTCAATCCTTGATGACTCATTGACTAACGACTTTCCATTTTTTAATGCTTTTATTGCACTTCGTCTAGTTCCCTATTCGTTGAACTCTCGAGTCCAAAATAATTCACGGATCCGCCCGTGTTATATGATATCAAGAGTCCATAATAAAATACCTAAAATAATAAAGATAAAGATAACTTCTAACATAATAAAGATAAACATAATAATGAACATATAAACATATATAATAAACATAAACACATAAACATATATAATAAACATAAACACATAAACATATATAAACATATAAAAAACATATAAACATGTAAACATAAAGATAACATAAAAACATATATAAAAATATATATAAACATATAAACATATAATAAGCATAATAAAGATAATTTCTATTATGGATTCTTGATGCTATACGGATTAGGTGATATTATTACGGATCTGCTCGACGCTCAAGTTTAATATCAGCAGTCTAGTCGGGGTGACAGGCAAACGCTAACAAACAAATTCAAACACAAATCACGTGGTAGGTAAATCGGTTACCGTACTCATATGGATGTCTCAATATTGATATGCAGTTACACCCGCGCCAACGTTCAAACAGTTGTAAATGACATAAACATAAGACGCATGCTAATTAAACTGGCTTGCTGATATAATTCTCAAAGGTAATCAATCATCACATTATATATCTTGATTATATGCGAATAGAACGCACATTCTCGACAGTTATGGTAGTATATAGTAACCATTGTCAAGTCAAGGTCAAGTTAGGTCAATTTATCCATTCGTCCGTTTGTCCGTCCGACCGTCTATCCATCCATCTATCCTTGGATTGTATCTCGTTATACCACTTTACACGTTTACGTGTCGTGACTGATACTTTCAAATGGTGTGGCGTAATAAATCTGAATACGGATGTGGACAACGGCAGTTTATAGTTACTACACAAATAATTTGAAAACAGGTTGCAACTTCTTAGTCGATTGCAACTGCAACAACAATCCGTTGATGGTGATTAGTAGTGATTAGGTGGTGGTGATCCGCCACCATTAGTGATCCACAATTAGTGGTTATCCCCTCACCAGTGTTTACGGAGTTTTCCGGGACGAGGAATCTAATGCATTCGGTTACGCTGGAATAAAATGGTATATATCGTTCGTCCCTAAAATTATTTTTAATAATTATTATTATTAGATTATTGTTAAATTGTCTTATTTCTATTTGACCAACGGGGGTTATAGTTATCCGAGCAGGGACGCGAGTAGATTGTAGCAACGCAAAGAACGATTACAATCGCTTCGTTCTGTTTTAACTTATTTCGTTCCTCCATCTCGCTTGTTTCAGAAATCGTAAGGACTGCACGCTAATAACGCTAATAACGCTATAATATGTAACGCTGTTATGCTAAATATGTATGCTAACATCTTGGAGACTGTAGTTCGCTAAAATAATATAGAGATACGCAGGTTACGTAACCGCCTGTACATTCGCAGTTTACACATGCGTGCTCATATGGACCAACGCATGCACACATGCACGCACGCACGCACACACACACACACACACACACACACACACACACACACACACACACACACACACACACACACTGCCATAGTCCACACATATATCTTTCGCTATTTTATAGTGTCACACATGCTACGTATAAGGAATGTGACCTATATGTACAAAATGGTTAGGTACTTGGACTGGTAAATTTTTACGTCTCCTCCACCATAATAATAAGTTCACAGGTATTACACACAGACACTGTCGAGTATGCCTCGTAGCAAGTTAATTAGCGTAGTACGTTTACATTTGTATAGAGTGCGATGTTTCTCTTGGCGTTAAAGCAGTGGGTAGCTTTATCAAACGAATTGTTTGATCTTTTGTGACACAAGATAGATATGTGACGTTCTATAAATATTCGTTTTGCAATAAAAGGCATTGTCTGCACCAAATAATATATACTCCTGGCTTATTTTATATATGGATACCAAAGCGTTATCGTCTTTATACAAATCGACCACGAATCCTTATATGACATCTCTCTCACCATAATATGCACACGTCGTGTGTAATTTCTCGCACATTTGGGTGTTTCACAGTAAAGTATGAATATGTATAGCAAAGGATCGGAGCATATAATACTTCAGCCATAGGGCCGTTTTGTCCAATACTCTAGTCCCTACAGACATCACTACATTGTAGTTATAGTGAGCGCTGGATCGGAAACAAAAGTCAGAAAGATTAAGAGCTGTGCAAAATAAGAGCTGGCCGATTCGTGCTCATACTTTATAAACGTGGAAGAGCTACCCCCGACTCAAAAGAGATGTGGCGTGATACGGCGACCATTTTATACATTTGACCGGCCTAAGCATTAGGGCCTAGCGGCGGCCGGCCTAGCGACGGGATCGACGACACCTATATCACAGCATGCTATAGCCGCAACGAGTGAACGTTATTGTTATTAGTCAGTTGCTCTCCACTTTCCGTTGCCCCGCCTGCGGCCGTATAGCCTTAACAATTAGGTTACATGAACCAGCGTGAAAATCGTCACGCGTCCAGTGAGGTTTAGGTGACACGTGCCTGCAATACGAACGCAGACGTGAATTCGCTCTCGATCGCTGCCATTTCTAACCCAGATTTTACTTTCTGTCCCTGATTTTGACGTCGTGGCGAAATGGAAGACATCTGGTGACCCACATCGACTGCAGCCATCCGCCTCACGTACGCACAAATTATCATAATTTCATGCAGAAATGTACGCGGTCTCGGACTGTCACTCGAATTGCTAGCCTGCCCACGACAGATCATCGCGGGCGTGCGTAACCGCGGCGCGGGGTTGACGTGAACGATCAGGGTACGTGTCCAGTGAACCGGACCAGTGTGGTGCTGGTGCGCGGTCAGCTGATGCTGCGTGAGATATAAGAGTTTGACGCTTTCACAATGTCCGGTACATTTGCTTATACACCGCGGTGGACACGGGCACAGAGGTACGACAACAAACGGTAAGTTTGAGAGCGCAGGTAACTCTTAGGATATTCGGTAGGAGCGATGGGTTTATTGTTTAACCAATGAATTTGTTTTTTTCGATTTTATTCAGCTTAAAAATTTAATTGGTTAAACAGTTTGTTACATATTATCGTTTCACTGTTCCTGGCTTGAATTAGGAACCAATATAGACACGCTACCAGGACGACTAATTTTAATTCTCCACAATAGGCGATACCTTGCAAAGCACTTATCAAATCACTATATGCGTAATCTTCTATTCTGCAACGTGAAGAATTATTCATCGTTATTGCGATCGATCTAGTATCATTTCTTTTAATTATTTCTTTATAGTCGGACATGAAGATTACACTACTAGTGTTGCTGGGCTGCGTTAGCTATGCCCTAGGCTGGGGTGGTGGCATTGGCGGCGGTATTGGAGGCATTGGTGGCAGCTACGGCGGCAGTATCGGAGGCATTGGTGGCAGCTACGGCGGCAGTATCGGAGGCATTGGCTGTGCAGCTACGGCCGCGCCAAGTATCGGAGGCATTGGCGGCGGCTACGGAGGCGGTCTCGGTGGTATCGGAGGTGGTTATCGCCAAACAACCAGCTACGGCGGAGGTCTAGGTGGTCTTGGAGGCGGCTATGGAGGTGGTCTAGGTGGTCTCGGAGGCGGTTATCGCCAAACAACCAGCTACGGAGGCGGTCTCGGAGGCGGCTTTGGCGGCGGTGTCAGCGGTGGCTATGGAGGTGGCATAAGAGGTGGCTATGGAGGTGGTATCGGTGGTATCGGAGGTGGTATCGGTGGTATCGGAGGTGGCTATGGAGGTGGTATCGGAGGTGGTATCGGTGGTATCAGAGGTGGTTATGGAGGTGGTATCGGAGGTGGTATCGGCGGTATCGGAGGTGGCTATGGAGGTGGTATCGGCGGTGGTATCGGTGGTATCAGAGGTGGTTATGGAGGTGGTATCGGAGGTGGTATCGGTGGTATCGGAGGTGGCTATGGAGGTGGTATCGGAGGTGGTATCGGAGGTGGTATCAGAGGTGGCTATGGAGGTGGTATCGGAGGTGGTATCGGAGGTGGTATCGGAGGTGGCTACGGAGGTCTCGGTGGCATTCGCGGCGGCCGCGGTGGCTACGGTGGCGGTGTTGGTGGTGTCCGTCGCGTTAGCGGAGTCGGCCTTGGTGGCCGTCGCGTTAGCGGAGTCGGCCTTGGTGGCCGCCGCGTTGGAGGGTTTGGTCGCCAGACCGTCATTGGTCGCCGAGGAATCAGCAGCGGCTTCGGCGGCGCACGCCAGGGAGCAGCCATCGACGTCAACAACTTTGGAAACATCGACTCGCAGGCGTTTGGCATCGCACCATTCGCTGGCCAGTACACGAACATCGAGACGTTTAACTTCGACGGTGCCAGACAGCAGGCCGCCCAGCTCGCCCCGCAGATTAACGCGCAGTCGACCGAGGAGATCGTCATTGGCAAGCGCTACCGTTCAGGCAACGCCCGTCAGTATGAGCAGAGCTCAGCGCAGAGAACCGGCTCCGGCAACGGCGAGGCCGGTATTCAGTTGAGCGCGACCAGGGGCGCCACCCAGGACGCGACGCAGCAGTTCAAGCAGCATGCGACTGGCGATGGCAAGAACGAGGAGGGTGCCTCGTACGGTTACGAACGACCCGGCACTAGTGTCCAGTACCAGCCCGTCCGTCTCGACTCCCTGCCCGTGCACGCAGGACCAGCCAGCCAGGTGCCCCAGCCCCAGCAGAAGGCTCACACATACTAGACGTGTATTGCACATCCGTTTCAATCACTGTTTCGCGTCCAAGTGTCGCTTTACCTTTTCGGCGTGCGCGTGTGTAGCTCATGTATAGGTCTCTAAACAGCTAATCAAACATTACCATGTTATACCAAAGTGACCATGTTGTATACATGTAGTACTCCCCTGTGTTTCACTCAGCAGAACAATTTTCCCAGTTCACTTCTTAATTTTGAGGAAAACGACTGTAAGGCTATGCTCATACAAGTTACGGTATGGTTGCGCCTGTTAAACTAGATAATCAAGTAGCAATGATATCAGTTCTCAATATTTCTGCCACACTGGAACGAATAAGAATTAACCGGACTTTGCCATGCGTGCACATATTGCTGGTGGCATAGTCCGAGGTACAAGGAACTGTTGGTACCTCTTGTCCAGCACGTGTTTATAAGCGATTGTGACTTTGATAAGGCCATCATATGTATATATAAACCATCATTTTATCTAATAATATTGTTTTTTTATTACAATAAATGAATCTTTGTTGAAACAATCAAGCTGATCTCTCCTTATGCTCATTATTATACTTGCTATACACAGCACACGTAGCAATTGGAAACCGAGAAAGCTGAACACTCTCATAATTTACACATTACCCATGTACTATCATATATGACAAGACCTCAGTGTGCCAAGAACTTAACGATATATCCACGTATTATACACATATGCATATATAGTATACATTGATATCAGAAGTAGATAATAGGGAAATCTCCTATTAGAGAATAGAATTCCCTATTATCTACTTCTGATTGATATCATACAC
Source organism: Priapulus caudatus (assembly GCF_000485595.1). Classification (NCBI taxonomy): domain Eukaryota; kingdom Metazoa; phylum Priapulida; class Priapulimorpha; order Priapulimorphida; family Priapulidae; genus Priapulus; species Priapulus caudatus. Next base: position 276,476 of record NW_014577105.1, on the reverse strand, counting down.
GGGGTTACATATTATAGATGGAGCATGTGATATATACGAATAAAAACATCGATCTATAGAATAAATGGCATGTGAATATGTATAAACACCTACACACTTACACACGCACGCACTCACATAAACATGTACGTGTAAATGTGTGTATATATATATAAACATATATGCATATAAAGTATACATTATTTATATGGGTCCTTTAACGTCAATTTTAACTAGTTTAAACCTAACACTAAACTAAATTGAAGATAAGAACATTCCCGAGCTCATTGCTGTGTGCTGCCCATATTCTTCAAATGTATATAATATGCTAGATGACACTGCATTCACTGAGTGCCCCTAGCTGCCTCAGTCAATATTGGCGCCTTGCTTTGTACAATGGCATTTCTCCTCTCACCCAGTAGTTCTACCTGTAGATAGAAAGAATGAAAAAATAACACGAAATAACAGCAATAATTATGCTCCATAAGTAAAAGAAAAATCTTAAAATAAAGTAATTTAGCAAGATTTAGTAAATTCCTATAGATTATGATGTGTATATTTTTGCATTTAAAAAGTGGCATATCGAATATATTTTAGCTGAACTGAATTTGGGCTAATGAAATTTGTTTTGGCTCTTCCCATGCATAGTTATTTTGATGAGCACGACTCCTATGATGACCCCGATTGAGAGTCAATTGAATAAATCCGTGAACCACGTCAAAATCAAAATGTGATATCTGAAAAACGATCCTTGATGTTATATTGATATGTCCTTATTGTAGAATGTATGGCAAATCAATCAGAGTGCACCAAATAACACCTACAAGCTTCAACAACCTCATTGTTATACTCATAGATACTATAATAATATTATGGTTATTATAACCCAATTATTATATTTATAGCTACTAAAATATGGCAACATTATAATATACCCCATTGATTCATACATATAATGTACATGTTTTAGTTGCTGGAAATGTTTTTGGTCTGATGATAATGCTGGTCCTGTAATAATATAATTTTATAGTACTGAATGTCCTGTACAAATAAAATCTATTAGTGAACCCTGTGTATACCAGACAGAGAAATCGTATTGATATGCAGGTTAACTAGGAACTTAGCATTTTTAAATAAACTTATTACCCACCTGCACTGTCTCACCCGGTTTCACATCCACAGGTAGATAGGCAAAGGCTATACTCTGTCCCACTTGATAACCATAGCTGCCTGATGTTGTGTTCCCAACAACCTACCATTATGTCCAACATTACAACATTAGTCAGCTACACTACACAGGTTGTATTTTTAGTTGGTAAGGTCCACTAAATGTGTTAACGACATACGGTACCAATGGAGATGTTTGTAACAATTCCAGTTCCATGATCAGCTACAATATACCCTGTCATGCAGTATTAAGGAAAAGTGCCTTTTTGTTCGTTTTGCTTTGTTGAATATTAAAGTGCACCTTCAATAGATGTGTGCGATCAACATGTGACTACTATAAAATCTATATTCATTATTGATTAATATACATTGTTATTTAGCCAGATAGTTTCATTCCCTTCTGGATCTGGACCATTTTCTTCCGTGTCAACGGTCATAAACACCAGATGGCGTTGCAATCCCTCTTCCTTAATCTTGGTTACTGCTTCTTTGCCAATGAAGTCAGCTTTCTGAAATAGTGCAATTACTGAATGATAAATCATGCTGTTAATAATTGCATTACCTTATGATGCAAGAAAATACAATGGCCACAACACCATGTCAAGTACATAATTCTCAAAAATTAGTAATAATAACGAACGTATCTATAGATTTGATATCATAATATATATTTAGTTCTGTGCAAAAATAGCCAAGTAGCCTCATGTAGTAACATAATGACCTTGTTCAATTTGATGAAACGCTCCAGGCCTGCTTCTAGAGGGTTAGTATCAAGGTTCATCTGAAAGACACAGGCCAGGTTCCATCATTTACCTCCACTTCCATATTGCAAATTTCCACAACATTTAATTGTACTCACCTCTATAAACACATACATACTGATGGCTGCAATATTCATCGATAGGGTGCACATTATTTTAGCTATATAACTCCTATTTAAAGATCGTAGTTATAGTTCAAAACATTATATTTATATCATAGGCTTAGACCATAATATTTATATCAAAAGAAAAAATAAGTTTAAAGAAATAAAAATATAAATAAAGAAATTACAGAACAATAACTGGGATGCTGATGACATTTATCTGTGCCCATTGTACCTCTGCACCCCAACCACGAAATCCCTTCTCGATTCGCATGGAGTTCAATGCATAAGTGCCAAAGTCGATAATGCTGTGTTTGGCACCAGCAGCCAGCAGGGCCTCGTAGAGTTTGAGCGTGTCCTCGCGGCTGTGGTACAACTCCCAGCCAAGTTCACCTGGAAACCACAACCCAACGAGGGGGGGCCATAAAAGCCATTAAACACCAGTGTGTGACAGTGTATGTGTCAAACCTGAAGCAAAAAAAAACTACAAACGTGACATATACTGCAGCAGCAGCATTCGCTGTACGATGATTGTGAGCTTCGTGTTCTTAGTACAACGCTGGTTGGCCAGATGGCACATGTTCCCTGACCACAGGCAGGGTATTCATTTCCTGGCCCTGGCCAAATATAGCACGTGAACGCTACATAAACAGAGGATCGAGTGAGCAAGGATGAATGCGTACAAGAAAGTAGCTAAACGTGATATTCAGCCATTGCTGGGAGGGTGTGTGCCCACAGCAGGGCTGGCAAAGTGGGATATAGTCAGTATAGCCTTGAAGTTGTTTGCACGTGTGACCTTCACTTTTCCTATGACATCAAGCAACCTCTGCTGCATCACTGCAGACTATAGCATCACATTACATACAGGCCGGGTAGAAATTAGTTTGAAATTTTACAGACCAGCCGGCGGGTCTGTAGGTACGGGATTTTACAGGCCCGCCAGGCAAATTACCAGCCCGCATCATTCTCAGAATACTGTTTTGTCATGCTGGGGGTGGATTTTCTACCGGGCCCGTCGGGCTTCCTAGTATTATAAATGTCAGGCCAGAGCCTTAAAATACGGGCATCGGGCCCGCGGGCCACTTATTATTTCGACCCATGACATATATAATCAGGGACATGTTTATTATTAATTACTGCTGAACATTCATGTTTGTTGCCAAGTTATTCGTTATTTCTCTTAGTGCTAATTATTAACTACACCTACGAAAATCTTCTTAGGCTTTAAAGTCAGCGTGTAATTGCTTTGCGATTGTATTGGAGATGGGACAATTTCTATAAACGGCATCGCATTAATTGCGAAAAGATATCGAGCCATGATGCATGGAAATTTTGATTCAATGATTCAATGATTCAGGAATTACATGTGAGGTAGGCACGATCTATAGACTGAGCCCTATACCTGTGTAGGAAATCCTTATGGCTGTTACCGGAATGCCGGCCACAGACATCCTCCTGTTACACATGAATGGAAATCCTTCATGTGACAAGTCCTCATCTGTGAGCTCGGCGAGAACCTCTCGGGATCTCGGGCCGGCAACGCCGAGGCAGGCCTGGGCGTCGGTCGTGTTCTCGATGGTGACGTCATAACCTCCCTCGCGTCGCTTCTCTAGCATCCACCTGCCGGGAATAAGTGAGCTTGTAATTACGGTCTGCGTATGCGCGAACCTGGCCGCGAATTCTTCCGGGTTAATCTCATAACCTCATGAATATGGTTAGGTCATTTGTGAAAAACATTTCGTATTTAGACCGCACATGCAATACACATACGCATGCATCTGTGTCATTGTAATGCTACAGTCTTCGCGTGTGCACGTACACGTGCGTGCGTGCGTGCATGTGCACGTATACAAGTGCGCGCGTGCGTGTGCACGTACGCAGAATACATGTACATACACGTACTGAACCGACAGTGCACTCCGCACTCGAGATTTCACCGATTTTTGTCACAAATAACCCGGTGACCTGTGACGTCACACAACCCCTTGGCTAACTACGAACTCGCCTATTAGCACAGTCTGATTACTGCATGGTTTATGACACACAGTCTCCAGGGCCGTAGCCTGTGGGGGGAGGGGGGGCTAAGGGGAGCAGCTGCCCCCTCAAAATGTAAAAAAAGTTGAGCTAATAATCGTAAATCATTTTGACGTGATTATCCGTGAAAGCTTTGTCTCACACCCACCTCTGCCACACTATATGGACGTCGATCAATTAAGAGCTGCGCCCGTTGCTCATCATTACACAGTTGAGTCATTAAATGTTGCCCCCCCCCCTTAGGAATTTGCTCAGCCTACGGCCCTGACTCTCGAACGCACTTCACACAGATGCGCGTCACTTTCAAAACTGATATTTGTCCCGATGGAGCAAAAACGTTTTATATCTCATCAACATTGAGTGCATTGTTGGTTTTGGCAACAATTCAGGACTTGCTCACAAACACCTTTAGATCAATGTTTGCACTTTTTTGCTGTCTATTAAAAAAGACCTTATGTGTGCACATGATTTGGTAATCTTCCAAGAAATTATTATTCGAATATATTCATGCTCCCATGCATGTATAAAATGACGGATGCACTCACGCATGCACACATACAAACGTACATATACAAATATAGGCATGCAAGCATTCTAATCACGGACATGGACAATTATAATTAACTGCCAATGGGCTCTAACCTCAGATCATGCAGTTCTGATCCAGAGCCTGTTATGCACAGGAAATCGTCAGAGGCAAACCTAGTGACTGTCAATTCTGCGTAGACACGTCCTTTAGGGGTGAGCATATGCGTGATTGTAGTTGAACCAACCTAAACGATAATGTTAAAGTTTATTCAAGTATCAAGTTTATTCAAGGACATGGGTATGTGTAGGACTTTAATCCTGCCACTATCACAAAGTTATAAATACATAAACTATCAAGTTATTATCATCTAGCAAATGCATATATATATAGAGAGAGAATACCAGTGTGCAGCAATATTATCAAGAGCTAATAAACACCTAGAGTGTACAACGGAAAAACGGGAAAATTGTGCTATTTCACGGCAATATTATTCTATTAATTTTTATAGGCTTTTTATTTATTTTTCTAGGCTGTGATCGAGTCTATGTGAATAATTTTATAGTGTTGCATTAAGCAGAATTATTTGCTCTCCAAAACAAGACCAACCGCATGTCAATACGATACTCCTAGGCTGAGATATTGGCTCGTAAACTTTCCCTCCCACAGGCCTCGCGGCGCCTCGCATCCACAATATTCACTATCTTTCTCGCTTTTTGCGGGTTAGGAAAGTCGCTTCGTGAGAGTTTGTTTTTTTCCGCGATAACTTTATGAATGAACGGCTTTTAGGTTATCATCGGTGACTTTCGGTGGCATCGTCTATGCCCTTATCTCCCATTATCTTTCCTAGCACGGCTAATGCCCGTCATGATGGAGCCGGCAATGTTTTCTAAATTAAGTCTCTACAACGCAGCTCAGTTACTATATGGTGTAGTAAGAGTACCAAATTTGGGCATGTGACATCAATTATCAGCGCTCCAAGCGGCGACCGAAAACGATAGCCAGACCCGCAAAAGGCGAGAAGGATAGTGAATATTGTGGATGCGAGGCGGCGTGAGGCCTGTGGGAGGCATGATTACGCTCCAATATCTCGGCCTAGGAGTATAGTATAGAGACAAGCAGTGGGTCTTATTTTAGAGAGAAAAGAATGCTGCTTAACGCAATACCATGAACTTAGTCTAGAACCGCATACAAAGTAGAATAATATTGCCGTGAAATAGCACTATTTCCCCGTTTTCCCGTTGTACACTCTAGGTATTTATTAGCTCTTGATATTATCAGGAGTATAGATAAAAGGATAAAGTTCCCTATTATCTACTACTGATATTATCTAATATTAGTGCCTTGACTCGCCTTTGGGAGGAAGTTTGCACTTATGTAGATAAGAAACTTGGCCGCATCTCTTCCAGTAACTCGGAGCTTTCCAAACGGTGTGAGGTCAATAATTCCTACACTGTTCAGTACTCCCTCTACCTCGCGGCAGACTGGCTTAAACCAGTTTGGTCTCCGATAGCTGGGAGCATAACCTGCCGTATCGCCAGGAAGGGCAAACCAGTGTGGCTGCTCCCATCCTAAAGGGCAGTACAAGTTTGTTATATTATACAAATATATACAACATACACGCATTCCCGCACGCACGCATGCACGCACACATATATAGTGCTGAACATTCTCATTCATTCATTGTGGTAAATTTCACAGAAATATTCACGTTCCAATATTTGATCAAGTCCTAATAAAAGTACAAAAATGGGTGTGTTTTCCTAATGTAAACTTACACTAGAGAAATAAAATATAACAGCAGATAATTTAATAATACTGCAATTGATAACTGCATAATATTGCAGACTAATGAAATAATATTCAAACAAATAACAGCTGTTTTCACCAATAATACCGTAATATTTTGTCCAATCATGCACTAATTTGTACTTGTCTAAACACGGCAATACTATGTTGGCATCATTAGTGTGATTACGCACCGGCATGAAAGCCCATCTCTGCTCCCCTTTTGATCATAGCATCGTAGGCCCCACTGGTTCGAGCGGTTGGCCGCCCTGCCCACCGCTCCTCCTTTGGGTACCCTACTAGGTTGTTAAGACCATACGATTCCCGTGCCTTGTCGAACAGGTAGTTACTGCAAGGCCAAACACACGTAAGTGTCACTAAATATATTTGGTGGGGGATGACGCATTCATAGATCTGTATCCTTCACGCCTGAGGTCAGATGGTAGGATATTATTATATTATGCATTAGCAGTCACCTCTACAGAATGAACACCTAAAAAGGACACACTTGGCATTTCCTGTTAATGACAGTGAAACGGTGAAAACCAACTCTGTAGAATGGCCACATGACTATATGAGACTTCAGCTGTGCCTTAAGCCTGCCGCACACGGTGTGTCTTGTGCTGCGCCATCGGACACGCGTGCCTGATGGCGCAGCACAAGACACACCGTGTGCGCGTGCAAACACAGCGATTTCTTGCGTGTGGAAAATATCACACGTGTTTGATATTTTCTGCCACGTGTGGCAGATTCCACACCGTGTGCGGAGTCGCTGTGTCATATTGCACACCGGCTCTATGTAACCGACCAATAGCAGCAGGTCAAGCGAGTCACGTGATCTTAACTTGCGGTTGCAGCGCGGTTGCACTGCGGTACACGCACGTACACGCAGATCACGCACGTACACGCGGGTATACGCACGTACACGCGGGTACACGCACGTGCACGCGGGTACACGCACGTACACGCGGGTACACGCACGTACATCGCCGTACACCACTGTACACGCGTACCGCGGATACACGCACGTACACGGCACGTTACAGCGCCCAGCGTAGCACGCGATACACGACGTAACACGCACGTAGCACGCACGTACACGCACGTAACACGCATGTACACGAACGTAGGCACGCGGGTACCGGCGATACACGACACGTACACGCCACGTACACGCGGATACGACGCACGTACACGCACGGTACAGCTGGATACACGCACAGGCTACCACTCAGGTAGCCCCAACGTGCTACCGGTACACCCGCCCACGTACCGTACACGCCGTTAGCATACACGGAGATACGGCACCAGGGCTACACGTAAACCGGGTACACAGCGGAGATAAACCGCAGCAACGTACCGGCGGTACACCACGCCAGGATGACTCACTGATGGGCATGCGGTCGTAAGCCCGGCGTGGTGTGCGTGTATCCGTGTGTACGTGGCGTGTACGGTGCGTGTACGGCCGCGTGATCGTGTGGCTTTAATGCGTGTTACCCGCCGTGTACGTGCGTGTATCTTCGTGTACTGAGTGTGACCCGCATTCGTGCGTGTATCTCGCTGTACGCCGCGTGTACGTGCGTGTATCTGTGTGTACGTGCGGGACTGCGTGTACGTGCTGTACCGCGTGTACGTGCGGTATATCCGTGTATCCGTGGTGTACGTGCGTGTACCGCTGTGCACGTGCGGTACACGCGCTGTATCTGTGGTCGTGCGTGTATGCGGTGCGTGACGTGCTGTACCCCGCGTGTACATGCGGTATCGTGTGTACGTCGTGTACCCGGTGTACGTGGGCGTGTATCCGCGGTGTACCGCGCGTGTACGTGCGTGTATCGCGTGTACGGCCGCGTGTACGTGCGTGTACGTTGCGTGTATCCGCGGTGTACCCGCGTGTACGTGCGTGTATGCTGTGTGTGTACGTGGCGTGTATCGCGCGTGCGTGTTACGTGGCGTGTATCGCGTGTACGTGGCGTGTATCCGCGTGTACCCGCGTGTACGTCGTGTACGATGCGTGTACGTGGCGTGGTACGTGCGTGTACGTGCGTGTACGTGCGTGTATCCGCGTGTACGTGCGTGTACGTGCGTGTACGTGCGTGTATCCGCGTGTACCCGCGTGTACGTGCGTGTACGTGCGTGTACGTGCGTGTACCTGCGTGTACGTGCGTGTACGCCGCGTGTAACGTGCGTGTACCGCGCGTGCACGTGCGTGTACGCCGCGTGTACGTGCGTATACCCGCGTGTACGTGCGTGATCTGCGTGTACAGTGCGTGTAGCGCGCAGTGCAACCGCGCTGCAACCGCAAGTTAAGATCACGTGACTCGCTTGACCTGCTGCTATTGGTCGGTTACATAGAGCCGGTGTGCAATATACAGCAGCGACTCGCACACGCGGTGGAATCTGCCACACCGTGCAGAAAATATCAAACAGTGTGATATTTCCACACGCCAAGAAAATCGCTGTGTTTTGCACGCGGCAGCACGTGTGTCTTGTGCTGCGCCATCAGGCACGCGTGTCCGATGGCGCAGCACAAGACACACCGTGTGCGGCAGGCTTTACGCTGAGAGGGTCTATATGTCCCCCAGGGTACTGCCGGAACGTACCCTGGGTACGGTCCGGTATACCGGAACGTACCCTGGTACCAGAGCATATAAATCAACGTGATTTATATGCTCTGCTGGTACTATCTAATATGCCGGACCGTACCCCGCCTACTCCACTAACGAGTCTAGGAAGTCGCCTAGCTACGCCTACTCCGGCCCTAACCATAACCCTAACTCTAACCCTAACCCTAACCCTACCCCTAACCATATCAGATACTTACCAGGGTACGTTCCTGTATACCGGACCGTAACCAGGGTACGTTCCGGCAGTACCCTGGGGGACATATAGACCCTATGAGCGTTACGCACACTGAGCAACCTTATATACAGGTTTGGTATTATACGTGATTGTGGGGAGTATTCGAAGCACAGGGTGGGTGACTATACTTAAGTTTTGCAACTCCTACGTGCACTAGTATAAACAATAGTATGATTTAACTGCACTTGATGAGTGGATGTCCGCAACAGTTTCCAACAGTAGGTCTATCTAATGGTATCATCCACATGCTCATCTGCAGGTTTGTTTTTACATGAACACTGATCATAATAACAAGAACGGAATACGGAATACTAATAACAATAACGGAACGGAATAACAAGAACGGAATAAGGAAAACCCAGCAACACGCATGATCTCTATTTCCTAACCTGAACACTCGCTGTTTACCTTTTATGTAAAAAAGAATCGCTGCAGGACGTACGCACCGAGTGTTAATTCACCCACTGCTACGTGAGGTTACTTACACAGCCTTTTACTTTACAGTGTAGCTAACTTTACAGTTCTTACAGCGTCAACCAGCTTGGGGAATGGCGGTTTGGGTCACATTCGATGAGATCATAGCTAGGCTCTCCATTCATGATCCAGTCTGCCAGAAACTTCCCAGCACCACCTGCATGTACTATGCCATACCTGCGACAAACAGTTAAACTTGTGTTAGCAGCCGTCCCACCCCTAGAATGAACAACTGTCTGTAAATGACGCTTTGGGTATTTTCCTTGAGTGACCCTTATATACGGGTTCGACTGTATTGAGCTTTAAATAGAACTAATTGCATTATTATGCCAGGATTTAGAAAAAAAAACACAGTAAGTGAATTTGTGAATATCTATATTTGTACCCAAAGCCAGTAGCCTCCCAGTAATTCGGTAAATCCAGATATGGCCCGATTAAGGGTAGATTTTCAGGCGAGTAAGTGATCGGACCGGAGATGACGTTCTTGATCTCAGCATTTTGTAAACAAGGGAACATATCCATGGCAGCATTCACCTCTCTACTAATGCGATCGACATCCGGTTCGAACAGTTCCATGCCAAAACCTAACGAAATAGAGACATAAATATTAGAATACATGGCAGAATCCATTCACACAAGGTCATCAGATTAAAATAATATGGTTTTGGTACACAAATTCTACTATTTTAAGTTTTAGCCTGCATGGTGCTTAAATTAAACTTTAACTGTGATTTTCCGCCATCAATTTTGCTATTCAGATTTAACTCTTCCTTAACAACAAAGGTTCCTTTGTGAATAGGAGGATGACAATGTTTCAGATAGTTGCGAATAACTCTAGGCGATTGTATCTTCACTATATATATATATATATTTCCATGGTTTATCAGTGAGATATTCAATGGAAAGCATAACTTGATATATGATCATCGATTATGAATACCTTTTGGAACACAGTTTGTCACCCAGTCATCACACATCCTCATTTTATCCGGAGCCTCATACGGACCAAACAAGAGACCTTCCTTCTCCTGGCGTAGGTAGTATGACCCATCGAGATCTCTGTAAGGAACATTTGCATACAGGTACCTAAACATAGATACAGCTACATACAGACATGCATACATGCAACCACACTTGTATGCATGTACATGCCCTCAAATAATCACACCTCCTCTGCAATAACTATTTACTACTTTTATCGCTTTACATCTTGCAATATATGCGACTGATTTCAGTATAAATTGTGATAAATAATTGTTGCTGACACTGTAATATACGAGTCAAATATAGTAAACAGAAACCCAGTTTCACACCTCACAACAGGGATTTCACTCTTGAGTTGCTTGACCTCTGATATAGGTTGAGTCACCAAATACTGGTGGTGTATTGGTACTAAGGGTATGTCAATACCCGCCAGCTTCCCAAGTTCTCGAGCCCAAAAACCTAAAATATTAGACAATCTACCTACACTGTATGATGAAAATAAAAAACACATTCTCTAACACAGTGTGCCATAAACTATAATCATGAGAGCTATAGACTTTTCTATACAACAACAATACCACGATTCCTAATTGTTCTTACTTTCAAATTCAATTACAAAAATCTATTTATTGTTTCATGTATTAACCAATAGCTCTGCCAATTACTCTATCAATTACATAATACAACAAATTACTATAAGTATAAGTAATTATGCATCTCATGATCCGAGACCACCAATTAAATTACCACTAGCTAGCTTATATCGGATAGAGTATCTGCATACCACATGCGTTAATGACACGCTGCGCACGGATGCTCCCATGTGGTGTCTGCACCTCCCAGCTTCCGTCCGGTCTTGACTTTAACGCATTAACTGGTGCTGGCATCAATATCTCTGCACCGTACTTGCGTGCACCGATTGCTAGGGCATGTGTCAAGGAGTATGGATCAATGTGCCCATCGTCAGGTGTGAAGAGCCCACCGAGTACCTGCATGGGAAAGCGCGTCTATTCATTCACTTGCTACGTACAGTAACTATGTCTACAACCTTTCCTTTCTGCTTACCTATCTGACTGTGTGTGCGTGTGCGTGTGTGCATGTACGTACACAGTGCTGGAGCAAAGTAGACATGCAAGAGAAATGTCTTCTGTAAGAGAACACATGAAGAGACGGAGGATGTTTAACATTGCCAGTACTGAGACATGAACTAGATGCTTCTGCATGAAAGCACAGCACATGCTACCTCATGTTACACTCCTCGTTTCACACCGCTTCTATAGAAATACTCGACATATTTACAATGTCACTCTAAACGGCAGTTCATGGTATGCTAGTATACCTGATCGTTCTCTATGTGGGCCAAACAGGGGGCATTCTCACATTTACCTAACATGAGACTTTAATATACATAGTTGTAGTTGTGTCTATTATTATTGTGTAGGTGTGCTGGTATGTCTAGAAAGGGAACACAGAGGCAACACTTTCACTAATCTAGCCTGGAGTTATGATAAACAACTAAATGTGATGGTCACCTTGTCAGTATTGATGATTGGGACTAGTTCCTTCACTTGCTCTGTGTTCACTAGGTATTGCTCAGCCTTGTGCCATCCCTGCCGCTGCATCTGATAACGAAACTCGTCCATTCTTTCTGGAGTCGCAGCCAGCCTGACACTGCCTGGGGTGTGGAGCCCCACCGCCTGCACATGACACAGGTGATCAGTGACAAACAGATGGGTTAGACTGCGAGACTCCATTATTTTTTGCAGATTTAGCTAGGAATGCATTTAACCAGCTTGTGAATTGTGCAAAATGAGATAAAGTATACATCCCTTTGCTTAAAACCACAATACACACAGTTACGTGAATGATCGTACATTTTAAGATTTGTCCCTATAGAGTGTGAGTGGACTGAGTACGTTGGGTCTAGTTACTACAAACGCAATACAATTGTCATCACAATGACTTATTTGGCTGTGAAAAATCCCTAACATCATATAACGCCATTCTAAGAATTATAACATTAGTAGTTGGTTATCAAGCAGGCCAGTGTTAACCAGATGATTCCGGATAGAAAAGCAAACATCACAGTGTCTGCATGTCAATGTCCTGCAGCAACTACGTGCAAACAGTGACTGCAAACAGCAGTTATCACATAGCAAGTATCAATAAGACCTTCACCAACACCCTTGTCAGTTTCCACAGCAAATCTGCATAACAACAGATGCACTTTTATACAGATATGTGGATATCTAGACATAATATACAGATGATTGTTTATCCACAAGTGACCATGTGGCTATAACACGTGGCTAAACGGTAAACAAGGGTATAGACCTTGGTACAAAGATCAATACGACTATTTAATTTTTTTATTACTATACCTGTCCAGTTTCCTCTTCTAGTTTCCCATACAATTTCAGACTGTAATAGTGAATGTTTTTTAGGTTGATTCCAGCATGATAGAAAGTGGTTAGGCCAGCCTATAGCAAAACGAAAATACCTTCATGAATTACAGTCCATATATGGTATAAATATAATTGCAATCAGCAAAAGTGGAACTACGTCAGGGTGGCAACACAATCGTAGGGTGTCATGTCAGCGGCCAAAAATAACGATTTCAAAACTCGGTTTTTTATGATAAACGTGAATGCATGATTATAGAAATTTGTAGGTATATATGCCTACTATTATTTATGAATGTACTATCATAATATATCCTAAAATTCTAGGGTGTAATATACGTATCCCTTTCAACACTAAATTCTTAACAGAAATAATGTGATTGATGTTTTCCTGCAGTGTAATTTGCTCAATTAATTTGTTAATACGTTCTATGTCTAATTACGAATCAGTGCAGTTGCATACGGCATGCCATGTGGAGCCGGCTGTAAGCTCAGACTTCTCTAGTAGCACCACATCCTTCATGCCAGCCTTGGCCAGATGGTAAGCGACACTCGCACCAACGCAGCCTCCACCAATGATAACCGTGTCCGCTGAATCTCTCCATGACTTATTCAGTGGTTTTGTTGGCAGTTCTGAAGAGCTATAGTGTGAGACAGACATAAGCATGAAGATGCAGTCATACACAAGCAGGCAGGTCTGCGGCATGGCGCAAGACAATATCGATGAAGCCCTCTATTCCCACAAATGTTGACAAAAAAATTAGTATCACTAGCACTTAAAACCTATGTGCAAATAAAGGGCTTTTTCAACACCAGCTCAAAGCACATCTTGAATGTGTTGTTTCATCATATATTTGCTGTTGTTGATAATTGCATTTGCACGCACGCACGCACGCACGCACGCACGCACGCACGCACGCACAAATATATAATATCATGGTATATATATCCCTATTATATATATATATATGCACAATGTATAGTGCAAATATAGTACATTGCCACTACTAGACAAATACTGAGCTACCAATTCTGTTCATCGATTGCTTTTCATGTTCTCTTCAAATAGTGGCCAGGGCTGACCTACTAGGGAGAGTGAGTGTGAGCGAGAGAGAGAGATTGAGAAAGAGAAAGAAAGAGAGAGATAGAGACCGAGAGAGCGAGAGAGGGGGAGAGAGGGAGCGAGAGGGGCGAGACGAGAGAGAGAGAGAGAGAGAGAGAGAGAAAGAGAAAGAAAGAGAGAGACAACGAGTGAGAGTGAGTGTGAGCGAGCGAGAGAGCGAGGGAGAGAGAGCGCGCGAGAAAGAGAGAGAGGCAGAGAGAGAGAGAGAAAGGGAGAGCGAGTGTGTAAGAGAGAAAAAGAGAGAGAGAGAGAGAGAGAGAGAGAGAAGGAGAAAGAAAGAGCGAGACAACGAGAGAGAGTGAGTGTGAGCGAGCGAGAGAGAAAGAGGGAGAGAGAGCGAGTGAATGGAAGAGAGAGAGAAAAAGAGAGAGAGAGAGAGAGAAAGAAAGAGAAAGAGAGAGAAAAAGAAAGAAAGAGAGAGTCAACGAGGTAGAGTAAGTGTGAGCGAGCGAGAGAGAGAGAGAGGGAAAGAGAGAGAGAGAGAGAGAGAGAGAGAGAGAGAGAGAAAGGGAAAGAAAGAGCGAGACAACGAGGAAGAGTGAGTGTGAGCGAGCGAGAGAAAGAGAGGGAGAGAGAGCGTGAAGGGAAGAAAGAGCAAGAGAGAGAGAGAGAGAAAGAGAAAGAAAGAGAGAGACAACGAGGGAGAGTGAGTGCGAGCGAGAGAGAGAAAGAGAGAGAGAGAGAGAGAGGGAGAGAAAGCGAGAGCGAGAGCGAGAGCGAGAGAGAGAGAGAAAGAGAGAGAAAGAGAGAGAAAGAGAAAGAAAGAGAGAGACAACGAGAGAGAGTGAGTGTGAGCGAGCAAGAGAGAGTGAGGGAGAGAGAGCGCGAAGGCAAGAAAGAGAGAGAGAGAGAAAAAAAGAGACAACGAGGGAGAGTGAGTGTGAGCGAGCGAGAGAGAGAGAGGGAGAGAGAGAGGGAGAGAACGAGAGAGAGCGAGAGAGAGAGAGAGAGAGAGAGAGAGAGAGAAAGAGAAAGAAAGGGAGAGACGATGAAGAAGAGTGAGTGTGAGCGAGAGAGAGAGAGAGAGAAGGGGGGGAGAGAGCGCGAGGGGAAGAGAGAGAGAGAGAGAGCGCGAGAGGAAGAGAGAGCGATTTTGTTGTCTATGCCTATCAAATTACCAATGGCTATACATGTGCACGTTGACCTATGAGTATTTGGCAGATATAGCATATGTTCTGTTGTGATGTGGCGATACACAGCCGTAGTAAAGCAAAATAAGAATATAGTGACAAGGAAAATTAGGGACGGAGGAACAGAGTGGACCCCCTCCCAGGCGCCCGTCACCCCTAACCGTCACCCCGTCACCCCTAAACAGTCATAAACATGCTCTGCGTGCACGCGACATCACTTCGCGCTACAGTCATGAAACAATCGGGGGGAGGGGGGAGGCGCTCATCAATCGACACCGCCGCTCTCCGCAACGCACGTTTATCGTACGTACGTGCTAGCCACAGGCACTTGAAGCATTTCAATAAAATATAATGCTAAATAAAGTCTTAATCAGTTAATGTTTCTAATTCTATACTCTTTTTTACCTATTATTGCCGACAATTTTCTGTAAATGCCGTCCAAATGCTCATGTGCAACAAACGCTGGCGGCGGCCATTGCTCGATCACGCTGCACACTGGCACTTAACTATATATTTCTCCCTTCGTCGTTGTACCGCCTACACTAATATTATTTAGATTCTAACCCGTTGACTTCGGTGTGCGCGTATCAGGGCCGCGACGTAATTTTGTTGGCTCCTCCTACCGAAGTGCATGTCGGGATAGTGAGCTCCTCATTTATCCACAATACACTTCACTGGGTCTAGGGTCTGAACGCATACACAGTCTCTTTAAATAGCAAAAGCAACCTCAGTTATCTCACCCATCTATAGTATAGATTGCTGGCTACATCAACTTTCCAACACTAGATGGGAGACCGACTTTGTACCTAAAATCTAATATACTACCACTAGATACAACATTGCTGCTGTCAATTGGCAGACACTCTGACAAAAGATGAACACTGGTCCACAGAAAATATACCTGACAATATGCTAATAGAAAAAAAATCAGGGAAGAGCTAGTAACCCTTTTTATAGCTTTACTGGTGTAGCCCCTTTACACCTGCTGCAGGAACATAATACATACATGTATACAGGTATGCATATCAAGAGTAGATAAATAACAGTGTTATTTATCTACTCTTGATGCATATGCATACAGGTCAGAGGTAGATAATAGGGAATCTCTATTATCTACTTCTGATACAGGTACATATATGCTGTGGGAGGTTGTAGTTGCTTGTAGCAGAAGCAAATGGACTACACCGGTAGAGCTAGTCTTTTCAAAGATTTACGTAACACCACCACAAATAATGTTGCCTCTTTTCATCATTCGGTATCAAAGCATAATGGCTAGCTAACTGCTCTCTAAACAAACACAGTCTATACGCTTTAAACAGCCTTGCAATTATGTAACGTATGGCAACTTGCCTATGGGGGAAAATTATCATTATTATAGCAACGAGACAGTAATCTCTTATGACATGGCCACTTACCAAGAAATGAATCTAGGCAAGTACAAGCCGAGTATCACAGACCTATTACAAGTACAGTATAATGCCCCATGTTATAGAATTTGGCTGACAATTCACTGACATCAATCGCTTGCAAGACTACCGAGAAAACATTCAATGGCAACATTATCAGACCTGCCAAGGCTGTTCAACCAGCTTGCTGGAGGTTCAGTGAGATTTTGCTAAAGAATGGATCTTTTTGGGAATATAATGCTGGAGGTTCAGAATATTTTCAAACACGACCAATTTCTGAATATTTGACTTTTCCACTACATATATTCTGTTAGCATATGCTAACAGAATATATGTAGTGCAAAAGCCAAATGCAAAATATGATGCAAAAAACTGCAATAAAATACAAAAAATGCAATAAAACAAAACTGCAATAAATGGCATAAAAATGCAAACCAAAATAAGCGCAAAAGCTTTCGAAGAAAAGAAAAGAAAATTAAATTTTAAGGCATAAAAACTTTAATTATCAAGGGTAATCCTTAACTGTTGATGATTTTTTTATTTTGCGTGAATGCGTGAGAACGCCTAGGGCATGCGGGAGTCCGTGAGAATGAGTCCAGATGCGTGAGTCTCCCGCGAAATGCGTACGTGAGACTTGGTAGGTCTGCATCATAGATCTCCTAGAGAAAAAAGATGTAGCCAACCAGCTTATTTTTTGCAACCCTGCATGACCAACCCTGTAAGACACACCTAATCTTGGCTGCTGGTGACTTCAAAAAGTGATGCACATCAGATTGAGGCAGTTCTGCACGACTTTTCAAACGCCATTGATATAGTTAGTCATTTCATAGATATATACACAACACATGTGCTGTGTATATCTATGGTCATTCATAAAGGCTTGTATCCAAACGGGAGTACTATGGCATCTAGCTGTCCTCAATGCATTGTACCTTTCCCTTTCCTGTATTACATCAACAACCTAACCATTAACCCAAGATCACAACTTCACAGTCCAACACTGACTATCGCTGACAATTGCCAAATATACAAAGCAGAAGCTTAGGCTTGCAAGAAGAACTGTAAAAAATGCAGTAGTAAATGAAATTCCTGCCCAGTAGGTGAGAGCTAGGCCATCAGTTTCACCAAGAAGAAGAGCAAAGGAACTAACGTATAAAGCTATACAAGTACACCATTCATAGGACGAACTTACTTATATGTCAGCAGAATACTGAATGTCTATCATATGGTTTCCTTTGACATTTTGACTTGGAACGCACAATTAAGTAGCAAACATTACCAAGAAGGTCAACAACATTACAGGCTATGGAATCGCTATTTTTTTATAGCAGCAAATAACAGATGCTTGAAGCTTTCACGAGGAGATTGATACTGCAGCAAATCACGTACGTCCTATCAAATTAACAGACATGCAGCTCTTAGCGATTCATCTTTACATGCATTGATTATTAGCAGCACAAACTACACGCACTAGAGTAAAATAATACTCTGCTCCTGCACAAAGTCAGCTCCTCTTACCAAGAGGAGTACTGCAAGGTCATGCGGCGCGGATGCAGGACATGATCAAGGACAACAGAACTGTAGAATTTATATATATTTTTAATTAAGAATGAAAAGTTAGTGTATCATGTGTGTGTACATTTCATTAAGTACAGGTTTTGCAACAGTATACAATACATCCATTTCTATTTATACGTAAAAATTAAAAGGTAGCTGCTGTATTGAGGTCAACTAATATTTTTAGATGCATATATATTTTCAATGACACATGCAGGCACTTGGAGCGTTTCAATAAAATATAATGCTAAATAAATACGAAATCTATTTACTACCAAAGTCTTAATGTTTCTCTAGGCCTACTCTCTTTCGCTGCTAGCTGCTGCACACTGACACACAAATATAGTGTGTGCAGCAGCTAGAGTGCGGCAGCTAGGCAGCGTGTGTTGCAGATGAGCATTTGGACGGCATGCATTTACAAGAAATTGTCGGCAATAATAGGTGAAAGAGAGTAGGCCTAGAGAAACATTAAACTTTGGTAGTAAATAGATTTCGTATTTATTTAGCATTATATTTTATTGAAACGCTCCAAGTGCCTGTGTTCAGTGACATGCAGATGGATGAAAAGCATGAAGACTTTGCCAAGTTTACCTTCGCTTGCTGTTGTTAGTGGGAAACTCTACCGACTGACAACTTCCACCATTCAGAAGCCGTAGTTCACTGGAAACTTTCCTCAGTACTGTCCTCGACTCGATAACTCTGCTTAGCCGCATACTTCAACTTTGCTCCAGCGTTTGTGCACCTTTCAACAACAACATCACTAACATAAATAAAACGCACTCGTGTAAAACCACGCTATATGATATATCATTACCATGCTGTCTAAAGTCTAAGTCAATCACTATGTCAGAAAAATGGGTGTCACTGTGAGTAATGGTGTTGCTTATTGTGATTGAAATATCTACAGAGTTGGGATTATCGCGAAGACACAGATCGTGTCACAGTAGTAGTATAGTATATCGATGCCTATGCAAAAGCATGAAGCAGCCAGCCCATAAAACCGAATACCAACAATTTATCGGAGTAAAAGTGTACACACAGCTCAACGGGGTCGGGCGTTACTACTACGGGCCTATAATAATATAATATAGGGCTACAGATAATACCGAAACAGCGAGCGCACAACAAATTCACTGATAGCGAACTAGAATGAACCAGTCAAAGCCACTCAAAGCTGGTATGCACACAAATAGATTACGAACAGTAGCAAGTGGAATGAAGAATTATCGACGAGAAATCAGCCCAACGTTGAGGTGGTGGCAATGAAAATAAAACTCTAAAACTTGATACCAATCCAAGGCAACGGATTGTGTTGATTATAGCATGCACGCCATAGAAATGCCTTATTCTAACTGGTCACCACTTCTCGTTGTTTGCGGTCTCGCCGACCACAGTGCGAACTGCTCTCCCCAAAATAGACTTCTTGCGCCCGGTGATGAGATAAAAGCCAACCAGTCAACCAACCAGCCAACCAAGCTGGATCGTCACGCGGCATCTTGTAATCAGCGTCCAGTTCGACGCTAAAACCGTAGGCATATATAGATCTTCAGTTTCCAGCGCTAATTAATTTGATAGTGGTACCACGGAGTCGTAAAGTTCTGAGTCCTTTTCATTTGACAAGTGATCGCACTAAAACCAGGAGCAATGCCGGTAAGCGTTACACTTACACACATCGGACTAGATTTTTTTCAAATTACATACATATTATCAGAAGTAGGTAATATAGGCTATTAATGATAGAAGTAGATAATAGTAGATAATAATTCCCTATTGTCTACTTCTGATATTATGTACTTATGTATAGCACCCCGCTCCCGCTACAGCGAAGGGGCTTCCACACCGTTATAGCTATATCTTTATATATACTCGTGATATGTTTATTTTTACTTTTATATTTACTCGTGATATATTTGACGAGGGGGATAGTGATTGAAATAAGTGGCACAACAGTAACGCACAAAGGGTCGTTGTCGTATCAGGTACTACATATATAGCCTCGTCTACACGACGAAATTTAACTCGAGTTAAGTGTCTAAGTTAGCGTTAACTCGAGTTAGCTTAACCTCGCCAGTCGATCGAGGTTAAGCTAACTCGAGTTACCTTAACTCGAGTTAAGGCCCCGTATAGACGCTTAACTCGAGTTACGAATAATACACAACTCCACAATAGGCGGCAACACTAGTACGATGTACGTACACACGCACGCACGCACGCACGCACGTGTACTTGCACACGCACGCACACACTTATGCACGCACGTGTACGTGCACACGCACGCACACACTCATGCACGCACGTGTACGTGCACACGCACGCACGTCTACGTGCACATGCATGCACGCACGCACGCACGCACGCACGCACGTGTACCTGCACACACACACACGTACGCACGCACACATGCACACACGTTTACCTGCACACGCACACACGGACGCACGGACGCACGGACGCACGAACGTGTATCTGCACACGCGCGCACAGCAGCGGTGGTCACCAGGCGTGCAGGCCCACGCAGCTGCAGCGGGTGCGCAGCTAATAAGCACGTGGTAGCGTGCAACGACAACGGACGCACGCAGCTGCGCACGCATGGCACGCGCACGTGTAGAGTTGCAACATGCAAACCTGACCGCGGGAACGCACGTGGTACGTACACACGCAACGGAGCCCACGCACGCACTCCATCGCACGCCACGTGTACGTGCACACGCACGCAACCGCCACGCCCGCGCACGTCGTACGTGCACCATGCATGCACGCAACTCACCGCACGTGTACCCTGGCACAACCACCTACGCACGACGCAACGCAACGCAGCAGCGAGTGGCAGCACACGTGTACTGCACACGCACACAACCGCCCGCACGCACTAGGCGGGGCACGCTCGTCCGCCCCCGCGCGGGTGTTGGCAAACGTTGTACGGCTGCAACATCTCGGCGCGGCACACGACGGCACGCACGCAACTGCATGCAGCACAGCGTGTAAGTTCACACGGCACGCACGCCAGGCCACGCACGGAGCGTACACAACGCAATACACTGCATGCACCACGCGGTACGTGCAATGCACGCACGCACGGCATTCGACGACGTGTACCTGCACAACACCCGCACGTTTACGCACGCCACGCACACATCAACAACGGTACCTTTCACACGGCACAACACGCACGCACCACGCACGCACGCAGCATGCATGCACGCACTGTAAGCTGTACACGCACAGCAGCGCACGCACGTGTAGCGTACACACGCACGCAACGGCAGCGCACGCGCACGATGTACGTGCACACGCACCACACACTCAATGCACGCAAGCTGTACGTGCCACACGCAGACGCACCATGCGACGCTCTAGCGGACGACCAGCGCACCACGGCGACTTACGGCACGTCTACGTGGCACATGCACACCGCGCGCAACAACACGCACGCCACGCTTACAGGCCACGCACGTTTACGTGCACACACAAGGACGACGGACGTACGCACGCACACACGAGCACGGGTACTTGGCACACGACACGCAGCACGCGCAGCGCACGCGCGCAGCGTGTACCGTACACACGCACGCACGGGCACGCACGCACGCAGCGTATACGTGCACAAGCACACACGCACGCACGCACGCACGCACGCACGCACGCACGTATACGTGCACACGCACACACGCACGCACACACGCACGCATGCATAATAAATCGGTAGTAATCGCTATCGGGTGTTGTCGTGTAGACGCTACATAATCGCTAACTCGAGTTAACGCTTAACTCGAGTTAAATTTCGTCGTGTAGACGAGGCTTATGTACCCGAGGTAGTTTTAGGTTGTTTAGTATTAATACTATTATGTTTATATTTTTATATGAGGTATGTTTAGGGTTAGGGTTAGGGTTAGGGTACACTTCTGTAGTACAGGTCTGGTACACTTTGTGTATACATATATGTACCTCGGATACATATATGTACTACCTGATACGACAACGACCCCTTCAGAAACAGTAACGCACGAAGGCCCGAATGGTCGTTGTCGTATAAAGGCGTATAGAATATGTACCCGATGTAACTATTGCTGAGAGGGTCTATGTCCCCCAGGGTACTGCCGGAACGTACCCTGGTACTATCTAATAAGGCTGAGAGGGTCTATGTCCCCCGGGGTACTGCCGGAACGTACCCTGGTACTATCTAATATGCCGGACCGTACCTCGCCTACTCCACTAACGAGTCTAGGGACTCGCCTACGCGCCTATACTCCCTAACCCTAACCGTAACCGTAACCCTAACTCTAACCCTAACCATATCAGTTAGTTACCAGGGTACGTTCCGCTATACCGGACCGTACCAAGGGTACGTTCCGGCAGTAACCTGGGGGACATAGACCCTATGAGCGTAACTATTTGATATGGTTAGGGTTAGGGTTAGGGTTAGGATGTTAGGGTTAGGGTTAGGGTTAGGGCTAGGGAGTAGGCGTAGGCGACATACTCGGCGACACCTCGGGTAGGGCCTACTACATGTACGACAACGACCCCTTCAGCAACAGTAACTATATGATTTATTTAGATTACTGGGAAAGAGTTATATATTAGGTTACATATGACATATATAACATGTGTTAATTATAAGTTATATGTTATGTCAAGCAGTATACATAATTATAACAAGCTATACATATTATATAGGCTTTATATTGTCGGGAGTACAAAATAACATAAAGTTGGGTCAGCTAGGCTGTGGCAGATAGCCTGTGGCTCAGGACAACGGGTATAACGATCTGGCGAGAAGTAACCATCCTATTGTGTATTGGTTATTGTTTGTTGTTTGTTGGTTATTTAACCATATTCCTAGCGGTCATATATGTACGGTAACATATCCTAGTTGGCCTACTCCCATTTCGCCTACTCGATCCCATTTCGTCTACTCTCAATGGGAAATACCCTATTCCCATTTCGCCTTTCTGAGAGTAGATGAAATGGGAGTATTCCCATTTCATCTACTCTCAGAATGGGTAATACACACTGTAGTGCCATTTCGTCGTATATTGATATTACAGCAAATACCAGGAGCAATTATAGTGGGGATGCCACTCCGTCTAGTCTATGAATGTTAAATCAAAACCATATATTACATTTTATAAATGATTATTTAGTGGACAAACTGATGGTAGACAAAATGGGAATGGGGTGGATTTTATACTGGTGGACGACTTTGGAGTAGGCGATATGAGTGTTGAGTATATATGAGGGCGATATGTAGAGTAGACCGGATCGCGCAACTGAGTTTATTACACGAGTTGTTGCTGTGTGCACTGATTGTTTCATTCGCATTGTTTGCTTGGACGCATTGTAGTTTTTGTCAGTTCGTAGCTCGCATTTTTCAGCTCGCACATCCCCGAGATCCCCCAGCTGCGACTACGAGAGCGATTTTTTCAAATTTTCATGTTTTTCGCTGGTAATTTGTTTTGCGGGAGCGATTTCGAAGGTTTGAAGAGCGAATCGTGCATCGTTCGGGCCTAGATACAATAATGTAACCCAACAAGAGTAGGTTACAAACTTACAAGAGCAGGTAAGAGTAGACCTACTCTTGTTGGGTTACATTATTGTATCTACGCTCGGGCCGTGTATTTTTTACCCTGGTGTAAAGTGTAAACCAACTGGGAGTTTCGCTAGAGACGAAATGGGAATTCCGCCGTAGGCGAAATGGGAGTAGTAGTCTAGTTGCCAAATGTCGATTTGGACGTGAACCTTGCTTGCACTGCATGAGGTCTTTACAAAATGTTATTTGCATTTTTTACATCTCCAAGGTATACTGATCTCAAATCAGTCGGGTGCCATTTTGTCACCCTTGAGCATTTTGATAAATCCAAGATGGCGGCCAAGATGACTGCCAATAACGTATAATAGCCATATCTTGGCTTATATTTCATTTAGGACAATAATATTGGTGTCTAATCTAGGTTTGTGACGTCAGGAAAGCCGTTATAGTGACATCTATAAATTTATAGGAGCCTTTGTTTATATAGAAATTCAAAATGGCTGCTGAAAATGCATTATTGGTCATATATTGGCTTCTATCTTTCTTAGGACAATAATTTTGGTGTCTAATACTAGGTTTGTGATGTCAGTAAAGCCGTTAGTAACATCTATAAACTTATAGGAGCATTTGTTTATATAGAAATTCAAAATGGCCGCCAAAATGGCCGCTGAAAATGCATTATTGGTCATACTAGACCATGCCCGTTAGGTGGTGGTAAGAATCTGTACAGTACAGTAAGTACAGACAATAATTTTGGTGTCACTTTTTTGTCATTTTGGCTTTTTGACACAATGTACATTGTCTTTTTATAACAATGTACAGAAATTATGGTACTGCTGTGCGTTCCAAATGTTTATGCACATGGTATCAGACTTGTTTCAGACCATGGCTGAATGTTTTTTTCAAGTGTAACTCACAGGAAAATCTCATAACTGCTGGTCTGGAAAGAATTCAGAAGATTATTGAATTCAGATTGAGATCAGCAAATGTCGAGGTGATGATATCCATCTTGGTCTAGAACAGAGGTTTGGTGTTGACCCCAGCCTATCTATAGACTGCCACAAGAACTGTGTGTCTACTTACACATCTTCCCTACACATAGATCGGTATCGGAAAAAGTGTGGTCTTAGTGCACTGAGGTCCTCAAGTGCACCATCTCCGGCAAAGCGCTGTCGTCGCTCCGATTCAACTTCATTCGATTTTTAGCAGCAATGTATATTCTGTAGCGAATTGTGTTCTGAACATCCGGATCCCAAAAATCCTAGCCGTTGGCGCAGAGTTGTGATATGCAGGACTGCTGAGCGTGGTAAATATAAGAAAACATTGAAACAGGCAATATTAGATGCTTGCGATATTCGCAAAGATGATTGGGCACACCAGGTTGAAATTCGGGTGCATGGTTGCGTTAGTGATCTTCATGCAGCTGATGGACGATATCACCTGGATTGCAAAAATCAATTCATGGCACCTCGATCCATTACGTCAGCAACAACGAAAGTAGACCAAGGTATCAACAAAGATGAGGCCTTACATTATCTAGTAGGGGTAATGAAATCTGATTTGTCGCGTATTTGGAACTCCGTCGAAGCTTACAACTGTTACTTGTCGCAAGGTGGCAATGTTTTATCCAGAAGAACTCTAATTCACAAACTGTCAGATGTATTTGGTGCTGATCTTCTCATATTATCAGCATCCGGTGTTGCTAATATTTTGGTATTCCGTAGCAAGGCAGCAGGTGTTCTGAAAATACATGATGATAATGAAGATGATGCATCAGTAGAAAAGGTTGCTCAACAGATCGCTTTGGAGGTAAGGAAGCTCACTCCAAATAAGTGGGTTTACAAAACTAGAATTAGCAGAGAGAACATATTCGACGAGGTGAGCCGAACACGAATGAGCCTGCTCTCATGTATATCGGATAAGCTAGATTCATCTATGCCAGCCCTTTTAATTGGGAATATGGTAAGCAGCAAAGTATGCAGTCGTCCTACCGCTCTCCAAGTAGCACTAGGTGTGGTAGTGAGGGAGAAACACCTAATAGACCAGCTCTATGACTATGGAATCACATGTTCATATGACGAGGTGTTGAGGTTTAAGGCATCTGCTGCAGCAGCTGCTGCTCAAAAGTCCGAGCTCACTGGAATATCAGATGCCAATATAGGCCTTGTTCAAGCACTTGCCGACAACTTCGATGCTAACATCTCTTCCCAAAATGGTCTTCGCTAAACCCATGCCCTGGCTTTGCTCATGACACAAAATCAAGAACATCGGACATCCAATGATACCTCTGTCAAGAATGACGTAGCAATAAAACGCCTGAGAAAAAAGGAGATGAAAGACCCGATCATGCCAGAGATTATGACGTATGAGGGTCCCAAAAAGCCGGGAATGCCCGAAGGAAAGGGAAGACACTGTGTCCTGTCCCTGGAAATTTTAGCACATCAGAACATAGCTGTCAGACGAGCACAAGTCATTAACTTTGATTTCCCAAAGTGTGTGACAGCCAAGCCCAAAACACCAGAATACAATGGATTCAATGTAAACTGTTTTCGTGATCAAGGCCACTCTATTAAGCCGGCAACAACGACTGTATATACGCCACTCATCAATATAAAACCTTCAGATCCGAATACCATGATGACGGCCATGGTGGAGGCTCAACGCCTCACCACAGAGGCTGGACAGTCCATCACAGTGTTCACAAATGATCAACAGCTATACAGAGTTGCTGTCAATGTTACATGGGTGAATCCAGAATTATTCTGTAACTTCATTCCCCGACTGGGCGGGATGCACATGTTGATGAGCTTTGTTGGATGTGTTGGCACTATGATTGCCAATAGTGGCCTTGAAGACGTACTGATGGCAGCCTTTGGAGGTGTACCCCGTATGCTATCGAACAAAAACTTTCCACAGAACACAAGAGCACTGCGGATGGTAGTTGAAGAAATTGTGCATGATGTACTAGAGACTGTCGACTGTCATGAAGACTTGATACAGTTACTCGAGACTAGAGCAGCCAGCAACAGAACAACACAGCTATGGGTGGAATGCCTTATCAAGCCAGTGCTTATTATGATGTTGTTTGTCCGAGCTGAAAGGAAGGCAAACTGGCCGTTGCATCTCTGGACCGTAGAGCATATGTTGCCGTATTATTTCGCTGCTGCCCACTTCAATTATGCACGATACGCCCTGTGTTATCTTAGGTCTATCGAGCAGTTGCCAGATGAAATTCTAAGAAAGTTCATGAAAGGTGAACATGTGATGCGTTACAACCCCGGCATATGGAATGGGATATGGTCGGATATGTACATAGAGACGACCTTCATGCGCTACGGTCACGGTTCTGGTGGGATAGTTGGCATAACACTCAAGCCATCAGCGCTGAAGAGATGGGCATTGAGTGTCCATATATGTAGCCGACTTGTCCAAGATGTTGCAGACATGGAAGAAGGTTCATCATCAGAACACGCCACTACCAGTCACAAGGAGGAGATAAACGCTCGTGTGCAGTCAGATGCCGAGGACAGAGAGAAACTCTACGAGAAACTAATGTCCTGCATTAACCCTTTGGATCCGCAAATTCATTCTACGAGTATAACAAACATCGTCTCTGGCATAGTTGGCATAGACTCTGTAAATGTTAAGGCCGTTGCTATAGGCACGCACCAGATGAATGACTTTGAATCCAGGTGGCCTGAAAGTTTCAATGCGTCTTTGTCTAAGTATGTGATAACGATGGCTGTAATCAAAAAGAACATTAAGCTGGGATCATCGGTGTTGTTTGATACAAACCTCATCTACTCTCGAGTAATGGGATTGCGACATTCTCGGGACATAAATTTGAAGAACGTCTTGTATCATGAACTTGCACCAGTTCCAACATCCATGTTCGAAGACAGTGGAGAGATGAGAATTGCTAAAACAAAGTGTACTGAAGAACAAGATACGAGTAGACGTATCCACGAGATTGGTTCACCCACCAGAGATTACCATCCTTGACGCATGTGCCATCCTATGGATTGTCAACTGGCCTACGAATGGCACAGTATCAGATTTTGTAGACAACTTTTCCAAGTATGTATTGTGGAGGTTACAGCACAGCGATGTATACGTTGTCTTCGACAGATACTATGAATACAGTATTAAGAATGGGACAAGATCAGTCCGTGCAGGGAAGCAAGCCAGTCGACGTTACATTCTGACTTCTGGCACCCCGCTGCCACCCCAGCATGTCACCCTTAGTGTTAAAGAAAACAAAATCCAGCTGATTGACCTCATCTGCAAAGGTTTAATTAACAAGGCAGTCAACCGCGCCACTACAAGCTACATACTGGTCGTGACCGGACGTGATCCAGTTCCAACAATGATCTCTGGCGGAGTGGTAACAGAGAGAGAAGATCTAGCTACTACACACGAAGAAGCAGATGTAATTATGGTCCAACAGGTCGTTATAATGGCCGGCAGTGGGACGAACAACATAAAGGTAATATGCGACGACACTGATGTATTCATACTCCTAATACATTTCTATGACCTCCTAGCATTGACATGTCAACGGACCATGGAAGACACAAGCCCTAAGAGAGCGGTTGTAGACGTTGGCGAAACTACTAAGAAGCATGCAAACATTGCGCCTTACCTGTTAGCAGGACATGGTTTGACTGGAAGCGATACGGTTGCCCACCTGTGTGGAATTTGCAAAACTAGCGTTATAAAGGTTCTTCAGGCAGGTCACACAGTTGTCACTTTCCAGTATAGGCAATCGTAGTGCAACTGAAGAGGAGATACTAGATGAGGCAACTGCATTTATTGCTGCATGTTATGGCATCCAGAAGAGAACGACGATGTCACAGGTTCGCTTCGATGTCTGGACAAGGAAGATGGCCAAACATAAAGTGACGTCAACACCGGAACTGAGGACACTGCCTCCAAGCACTGAATCCTTTGCTGAAAACGTAAAGAGAGCTCACTTGCAAACCTGCATCTGGAAATCAACAACAGAGCGTGACCCGCCTGACCTAGATCCAACAACATTTGGCTGGTCACGTGATGAGGCATCACATCTACTCGTACCAGTCATGCTGCCTTCTGGAGTACTACCTGCACCTGACGAGGTTCTAAAGATGGTCTGTTGTTCGTGCGCTACTGGCCAGCCTTGTTCTACTGCAAGGTGTGGATGTGCTAGAGCTCGACTAGCATGCACTGTCTTTTGCAAATGTCAAGGAGAATCTCACTGCCAAAATTAAAGCACGCAACCAGTTAGTATTGATACTGATGAGGATGTGGACTCAGATGATGACTAGTGCTGAGGGTATCAGAATTCTTGACGTAAAATGCAAAATTACATAATTACGTACAGTGTCGGTGACACTGAACTCGGGACAGTATAGTACCAGAGTGGGCCAATGTGTAGAGTGAAATTGTTCACTATATTCTGTAATAAATGAGTTACTTAAAAACGCCTTTTGTGATCAAGACATACAATTCGCTATGTATTTCTTCTTCTATGCAAATGAACTGTCTAAACGATTGTTTTTGACGTCATGAGCACAATTCTGATCCCATATGTATATAGCTAATATAGCATTTTGGCAACCAACTCGGTGGCCATTTTGAAATAAAAATAGGTCCTATAAATTATAATAGATGTCACTAACGGCTTCTCTGACGTCACACACCTAGTATTAGACACCAAAATTATTGTCCTAAGAAAGATAGAAGCCAATATATGACCAATAATGCATTTTCAGCAGCCATTTTGGCGGCCATTTTGAATATCTATATAAACAAATGCTCGTATAAGTTTATAGATGTCACTAACGGCTTCCCTGACGTCACAAACTTAGTATTAGACACTAATATTATTGTCCTAAATGAAATATAAGCCAATTGATATGGCTATTATACGTTATTGGCAGTCATCTTGGCCGCCATCTTGGATTTATCAAAATGCTCAAGGGTGACAAAGTGGCACCCGACTGATTTAAGATCAGTATACTTTGGAGATGTGAAAAATGCAAAAACATTTTGTAAAGACCTTAGTGCAAGGTTATCTGGTCTGCCGCCAGACTATAGGCCATGCAACCGGGCATAAAGTGATAAACCATTATGTACATGTTCAGCTTCTGGTAAAGTTATATTGTTATCAGAAGTAGATAATAGGGAATCCTATTCAAATTCCCTATTATCTACTTCTGATTGTTATGGATTTGTCTGCATGGATATGTGCTTTTTATAATCCTCAAAATTCACTCTTTTTTTATATCTGTTGTGACATTTATAGGGTGCCAAAAAGGGAATTCTAGAGAGATTAGATGCTGGGCCAGTGATTGGTGATGGGGGCTTTGTCTTTGCTCTCGAGAAGCGTGGTTATGTCAAGGCAGGACCCTGGACCCCTGAAGCGGCCATCGAACACCCCGAAGCAGGTATGCAGCAGTATGGCTCATAGGGTCTATGTCCCCTAGGGTACTGCCGGAACGTACCCTGGGTACGGTCCGGTATACCTGAACGTACCCTGGTAACTATCTGATATGGTTAGAGTTAGGGTTAGGGAGTAAGCGTATGCGACTCCCTAGACTCGTTCGGGGACTCGTTAGTGGAGTAGGCGAGGTACGGTCCGGCACATTAGATAGTACCAGGGTACGTTCCGGCAGTACCCTGGGCCCTGGGGGACATAGACCCTCTCAGCAGCAATATGACGTACTAACGCCATCTGTCGGGGAAAAATAATTGATACACAAGTACGTGTTAAAATACTATACGATCATGCTTATTATGCAGAGGTATAATTAGTTCATACTTTTTAACTTATCTGCTTGTGTGTTGGGGGTGGGCGTAGCAAAGCTAGACATGGCTTGTGTTCTCAGCTGTTTACTCTAGAGAGTTCACCCTTGGCTATTGGCGATTGCATGTTATATGACCTATGTTCCCCTCCTCCGAATTATCTATGACTACGTAGTTGACCTTATTTCACAATAGAACTGTTTCTTATTCTAAAGTTTTTAACAGACTAAAATTGTCATCTGCATTTTCAGTGAGACAGTTGCACAGAGAGTTTCTGCGGGCTGGGTCTGATGTTATGCAAGCATTCACGTTCTACGCCAGCGATGATAAGTTACAGAACAGAGGTTGTGCTGCTAATGCCACACATAGTGTGAGTAGGTCTAACATGAAATTTTTAAGGGCATGTTTGTTTAAGTGGATTACAGAATAATGCCTTAATTGATGTCCAACAAGGGCTTCTAGGGGTGGGTGGGGTATTAAGTGATACGAATATTGGTAGATAGGCAAATTGGTGGCACAATGTGTTTATTACTGCAATGCAAACAACTAGTGTGGCTGGCTGCTGAATAGTGTTGAATTGTGGTATAAATACTTTTTATCGTGATGTTCTTGTGTGTAAGTAGGTGAAAATTTGATGTGAAACATGGAAGAATATGTGAACACTTCAGCACAGGGCGATAGATCCATTGTTAACAAGGCAGTGTTGACCGTGTTAATTGGATAGGGCATGGTCGTAGGATATTTTCTCTCTCTCTCTATATATATATATATATATATATATATAAGAGAGAGAGAGAGGAGAGAGGAGAGGAGAGGAGAGTAAGGGAGGGGAGGAGACGAGAGTGGACGAGAGAGGAGAGAGAGAGAAGAAGCGGAGAATAAGAGAGAGCGAAGATGAAGAGAGAGAGGAGAGATGAGAGAAGAGAGAGAAGAGAGGAGAGAGGAGAGAGAGGAGAAGGGAGATAGAGGAGAAAGGAGAGGAGAGGAGAGAGGAGAGAGGAGAGAGAGAGAGGAGAGAGAGGAGGAGGAGTGGAGAGAGGGAGAGAGGGGAGAGGAGAGAGGAGAGAGGGAGAGAGGAAGAGGAGAGAGGAGAGAGGAGAGAGGAGAGAGGAGAGAGGAGAGAGGAGAGAGGAGAGAGGAGAGAGGAGAGAGGAGAGAAGAGAGAAGGAGGAGAAGAGAGAGGAGAGCAGGAAGAGGAGAGAGGGACGAGAGAGGAGAGTAGAAAGAGGGAAAAGGAGTAGAGAGACGAGGAGGGGAGAGAGAGAGGAGTAGAGGTAGTGTAGTGATGTATAGGCGTAGGTGTATTGATAGTGTGTAATGTATAGGCGAGTGTAGTTAGGACGTAGGGTGTAGTGTTACGTAGGTGTGGTGGATTAGTGTAGTGTGGA
>NW_014577105.1:240738-244456 GCF_000485595.1 Priapulus caudatus | reverse complement strand
TAATGGGTATAGGCGTAGGTGGTACGTGTAGCCGCCGTATGGTGTTAAGTGTACTGTACCGCGTGTGCTGTAGCTTGTGAGTGTAGTGCCTAGTGCTAGTGTCGTGTAGTGTACATAGCTTGTAGTGTAGTGTAGGTGTATGTGCTCAGTGTAGTGTAGCTGGATGCTGCTAGTGTAGCCTGTAGGTTAGCTGAGTGTAGTGTAGGCTGCTAGTTGTAAGATGTAGCGTGCCAGTGTAGCTGTAGTGCTAGTGCTAGTCCGCTACGCTGCCAGCTGTCAGTGTCAGTGTAGTGCTAGGTTGTTAGTGTAGTCACTAGTGCTACGCTGTAGCTGTATTGTTAGTGTAGTGCTACGTGTAGTGCTAGCTGCCGACTGCTAGTGTAGAGGTAGTGACTATATGTAAGTGCGAGTACATACTTGTGCCATAAGTCTGGTAAGATACTTAGGACGACAGCGCCACTATACTAATATTATCTATCATATAATATATCACAAACCATATTATATATATATCAGGAGCTTAATGAAGACAAAACTTCCGATCAACAAAGTTTGTCTATCATTTAACTCCGCTGACCCTCTCCTCTCCTCTCCTCTCCTCTCTCCTCTCTCTCTCTCTCTTTCTTTTTCTCTCTCTCTCTTTCTTTCTCTCTCTCATTCTCTCTCTCTCTCTCTTATATAAACATTACTCATATAATGCAGTTCATTTATTGCTGGCATATGCCATAGATACTTTCCAACATAGAAATCAGTGTGATTATTTTGTACATTACTGTATATCAGTATTGTTGATCTATTCGAAGAGTGTGCAAATGCATTTGAGAATAGAATAATCTTTCAAAGAATATGACAAGTTTTCTATTATGTCTTATATGAAATTGTCATCAGATCTTGAATTTACACTGTGTGTGTGTGTGTATGCATGTTATGGCAATTTAGTCAATTAAATCTTGAAATGGTGAGCCATTGCTATGTGTGGTGGGGTCAAGATCCGATAACACTTTTGCATAATTAAGTTGAACGCTTCATGCAGGGTGCAGCAATCAACCAGGCAGCCTGCAATCTCTCGCGAGAGGTCGCAAATGAGGGTGACGCTCTTGTTGCTGGCGGCGTGTCTCAGACTCCATCCTATCTGAGTGGGAAAAACAAGGAAGAGTGCCAGAAGGAGTTCCGTAAACAGATGGACGTGTTCGTGAAAAATGAAGTTGACTTCATCATTTGCGAGGTATGATAGCTTAGACTGAGAATTGCTAGATGAAAATTTGACGGAACTAGAACATACCAAAATAGCTATTACAAATGTAATTCATATCATTTTGAGATATGGGAGAGCTCTTTTAATATATAACTCCTGTAAAGCGAACATTCTGTGCATTGGAATTTTCAACATTATACCAGTTTCCAAGTTAAACACTCTCACATCCAGTGTGTGTATAATCTGCTCATTCTAGTACTTTGAGCATGTTGAGGAGGCAGAATGGGCTATAGCTGTTGCTAAGGAGACCCAGCTTCCAGTCGCTGCAAATCTCTGCATTGGTCCGGATGGAGATGTGCATGGAATAAGCTGTGAGGAATGCGCCGTTCGCATGGCTAATGCTGGTAGGCCTACATGTTGCATGACCTGCATGCACACCATAGCCAATGGAACATTATTCTTCTCTAATTTTGACAATTGCTGTGCAAGGCATTTAACGTAGTTTTCAAATGTGCCATTGGTTTTAGCAGCTTTTACTCAGGAGATGGCAGAAAAGGGCAGATTGCACAATGAAGGCAGCTATCTGAGTATATCCCATCAAACAAGAACGGAATAGCTAGTAGTTGTTGTTCGCAGTATCCGCAGTTATATCATCTAGCCATAACATCAATATTAACGTGGTTAATCCTGGCTGTTTGCAGGTGCTGATATTGTGGGTGTGAACTGTCATTTTGATCCATTTGTATCGCTCAAAACCATCAAACTGATGAAGCAGGGATTGGAAGCAGCCAAAATCAAGTGTCATCTGATGGTTCAACCCCTAGCTTTTCACACTCCAGACTGTGGAAGACAAGGTTTCATCGACCTTGTAGAGTTCCCCTTTGGTAAGTGAACTGATAAACCATGCCCATGTGAATCCTACCTCTATTGCTTATTACCTCTATAAGCTATATCGGAAAGTCCCCGCCGCCATATTGAGATCAGATAAGAGGGGTGATAAGTTGCCTATATATAACATAGTTACCTCCGCCAAGGGCTTGGCGGAGGATATGTTTTCACCGGCGTGTGTTTGAGTGTTGGTTTGTGGGTTTGTGAACATGCACGTTTCAGTTCACTTCCGCTAGGTGCGCTGGCTGTAGACTTACAAACACGCAACCACAGGCTAAGGGGCAACCACAGTCCTCCCCCACCTGCACGCTCGCACTCAGCGAATATCTATCTATCAATCTATAGGTTTGTTTGTGTACAGCCTAACTGAAAAAGTTATGGACGGATTGTCATAAAATTTTCAGGATAGGCAAAGAGCTTATAATGATTATAAGCTCTTTGGGATAGGTCAGAAATGGGCTAACTTGGAATTGATAAAATTTTGGTAGTGATCCGGATCCAATTAATTAATTAATTAATTAATAACATTTTCAGGATAGGTCAGAAATGGGGTAACTTAGAATTGATTACATTTTGGTGGTGATCCGGATCCAATTAATTAATTAATTAATTAAATTTTCAGGATACGTACGTTGACACGTACGCATGGACGCACGGAGGCACGCACGCACGTGTAGGTACACACGCACGCACGCACGTGGTACGTGCACACGCACGCACGCACGTGTACGTGCACACGATCGCACGCACGCACGCAAGCACGCACGTGTACGTGCACACGCACGCACACACGCACGTGTACGTGTACACCCGCACGGCACGCACGCACGTCACGCACGCACGTGACGTGCACACGCACCACGCCACGCACGTGTACGTGCATACGCACGCATGCACGCACGCACTCACGCACCTGTACGTGGACACGCACGCACGCATGGCAGTGTACGTGCACACGCACGCACGCACTGTACGTGCACGTGCACACGCCCGCACACACGCACGCACGTGTACGTGCACACGCACGCACGCACGCACCTGTACGTGGACACGCACGCACGCATGCACACTGTACGTGCACACGCACGCACGCACGCACGTGTACGTGCACACGCCCGCACGCACGTGTACGTACACACGCCCGCACGCCCATACGCACGCACGCACGTGTACGTGCACACGCACGCACGCACGCACGCACCTGTACGTGGACACGCACGCACGCATGCACGTGTACCGTGCACATCGCACGCACGCACTGTGTACGGCACACGCACGCAAGCACGTGTACGTGCGCACGCATGTGTACGTGCACACGCCCGCACGCATGTGTACGTGCACACGCCCGCACGCACGCACGCACGTGTACGTGCACACGCCTGCACGCACGCACGTGTACGTTCACACGCCCGCACGCATGCACACAGTCGTACGTGCACACGCACGCGACGCACGCACGCCACGCACGCACGTATCGCACAACACACGTTACGTTCCCACGCACGCACGCACGCCACGCGCGCGCACACCCGCGCGCGCACACCCACGCACGCACGAACGTGTACATGCACGCACGGCACGCACGCACGCGCCGCGCACACCGGCGCCACACCCACACCACGTCGACGAAGCGGT
>NW_014577105.1:200584-239749 GCF_000485595.1 Priapulus caudatus | reverse complement strand
TTCAGAAATCGCGCGTAATGTAGAATTGATTACTTTTTGGTCGTCCATCCGGATCCACCATTAATTATTTTAATTAATTAATTAATAATGAAAAAAATTCTACAGTGACAGAATTTCAGCTGCTTTGCGGATGGGTCTTGTGCTCTCCGAGTGCTCTACGTTACTAGCTATATATGATATACTAGCTGTAGCTTAGCTTTTTCTTCCTATAATTTCTCTCACCTAACGTGAACACCAGGAACGCAGAACACACTACAGATAAAGTACTTTACAAAAATTATGATTGTGGTAATCTTGGGATATTTTTGCAATGTTTTGAGTTAATGGCAAACAAAAACGCTACGCGAGTGTTTAACATTAATGCATGTATCTTTCCTAACGCGCGCCTCGGCATTTTTATACCCCCGCATCTTTCTACTGAGCCTATAATTAAACAGCTGGACTTTCCGATATCATTTATTAATGACAATGCAGACATTTGATACTACTTCTCATGCTTCTCGAGATGTTGAATATTTCCACAGTGCCTATAGAAGAGCACGACTTGTTGCATGTGTAGTAGTAGATGCAATTTCAGCGACTCTGATCATTTGTTAACTCGTGTGCTTGCTATATCTCGTTTCACTTCAATCAGTCTCTCGGAGCTTCAACGAATCCTGACAACGCTGGGACATGCATCGTTTGCTCGAGAGGCTACGCTTCGTGGCCTGTCCGATACATCTCGCGGCTCTCGCCTGTGCTTCGAACCTATCACATCGAGCCCTCGCTGAGGAGCTGGCCACTGAGCGTCGGGAACATGCAGCAGCATCGGAGAAACTGACATATGTGCGGGGGCTGATAGATGCATACAAAACATGGGTCCGGGCCAGGTAAGGTGCTGCAAGTAGGAGATTCCAGTATGGCTGGTGCTTCATCACTTGGCTTCAGTTCTTGCGGCATCATCTGCAAGATTTTTGTTATTCTTCGTCTTCTAGCATCGTGCCCGGTATTTGATGCGAATTTTATTTGAAGGAAGATAGACCAAAGGTGCGACATTGTAAAATTTTGTTTGATATATGCGATTCTGTTGTTGTTTTCTAGAGCGAGCAGGAACTACTCGGCGCATGAATTTGAACCAGTCTTCCGGGCGGCCATGACGCTTCTGCCATGTCCAAACCCAGTAACTGGGGGGTATCCGCGGTCATGAGATCCTCTGTGCAGAAGCAGAGTGCCAAAACTGAGGAAGAGATTGGATGAAGTAAAGAAGCTTTAAACAGAATGACTTAATTTAAAGGAGGAAAGGCGATTGCGGGCAAGAGATTATATTGGCACAGCATTAAATCGCTAACTTAATGATTACTACACCTGTTATGTCAAGAAGTCAATTTGACACATAAGATGATGTAGGCAGGTTGTATTCCATCATATGAGAACAGACTCGCCGAGATACGCGAGCTATTGTTTCTCATAGTAATTCATTGTAATTCATTGTTATTTCATCCGTATTCGCATTGTAGCCAATAGATTGTTTGACGCTATGTAGTTTTCATTGGTAATATTCCAGGAGAAATAAAAATAAAAACTGTTTTTAGGAAACACTGTTTGATGATCTATAAAGATGTGTAAATTTGTATGTATTCATGTGCAAATATTCAAGGCCAAAAAGACAATAAAGGAATTGTTGATGCCTTATGTCGTTTTTATCTTACTCTTTCCAATGCGAATATTTTCTTGAAATGAGCATAAACGCAATTATTGTTAGCGGCACATTTTCGTTTCCTCCGTAAATGCTTACGGGCTGTGTGGGATTATGCGTATTTCTAGTAACCGATATTGTGCCATAGATGTTATATATTTGCATATTCTGGTGCACTCCTGCGCCAGCCACCTAGCCCACTCCAACCCAATCACACCACCCCATTTATTGAAAAGAGTTCTCAGACTCCACTGAGCTGTATCATACATAAATGATGACGCACCCTTGCTATATACAATCTCCGACGTGGGTTTCATATGGCTCTCATATGTACTTAATTACGTCTATCTATTCTGTTTGCGCCGCGCTTTTTACGATCTATTACCTGTACTCGCCCCGCAAGATTTTGAAAATATAAATATAAGAGTCTACATAGTATTGAAAGTTTTAGACATTATTAACCTTTATTTATTTATTTATTTAAAGACGCGTTACACTGAAAAACGTATATATCACAACCTGAGCTTGCAAGCTCTCCTGTCAGTGAAATAATACAATGCTCTCGCTCGCGAGGCCGCGAGCTTTAGGGGGTACCCTATGGATAGTGTTACGTTTATCCCATATAATTAAATTCACCACCATTTGCGGTGGTGGGATACTTAATACATTGATTGCGCAATTCCAAGCGGGTAAACAATTAAGGTCATATGCGGGTCATAATTACAACGGGGCGGGGTGCATGCCCAGTCAGAATGAGCTAGCTACGTCTGGGGGTGACGGATGTATGAAAGCAGTGCTGTCGTAAAACAGTGGTGTCAGATGAGTGGTGCATCAGCACGCCATCGCAGCGCGGCGCACGCACTCACAAGTGGCTACCACGCACGCACGCAAACTCACAAGTGCAGGCCGCCGCCACGCAGCGGGTGTAGGTCATCACGGACGATGCACGCCACGCATACGTGTACTTGCACACGCGACGCACGCACGGGTGAGCGGTGCACATCGGCCGCACCCGGCAGGGCGGTGTAGCGTGGCTATCGGTCACGCATTCTGGATTCGGCGCGGAGGCGTTGGTGTACTTGACAGTCGGCACTCAATGTCGTGTTTCGTGCACACTTGTCTTGTGTGTGGTCGTTGCTAGCTCTGTCGCTGTGCTGTGTCCCGGCGATGTGTGACGGTGGCGGGGCCGGGGGCCGGCCTACGCACGCCCGCACGTGTCGGTGCGTCGCGAAGTGCGCAGGGCCCGCCGCACGACAGTTGTACGTGCACACGCACGCACGGACGTGTACTTCGGCGCACGAAAACGCACGCAGTGAGTACGTGCATACCCGCGCCCGAAAGGCGCAGCGCACGCACGCACGTGTACTTGCACACGCACGCAATGCACGCAGGTTGGTGTAGCGTGGGACACGGCACTCAAGCACGCACGTTACGTGCCCACGCGACTGCACGGCAACGCACGCTGACGCACGTGTACGTGCACACGGCACGCACGCTCGTGTACCTGCACACTGCACGCACGCACATGTACGTGCGTAGCACGCCCGGCACGTGTTCACGTGCATACGCACGCAGGCACGCACTGCACGCACGCTGATACGTGCACGCCACGCACGGACGTGTACATGCGCACGGAACGCACGCACGTAGTACGTGCATACCCGCGCACGCAGCGCACGCACGCACGCACGTAGATACGATGCCCACGCCACGCACGCACGCACGGTTGTACGTTCCCACGCACGCACGACGCACGCACGAACCGTGTACATGGCACACGCACCGCACGCACGCACGCACGCACGCACGTTGTAAAGGTCAAGACACACTGCAGCGACACGCGACCGACCGCTAACGACAAACGACAAAAGTCGCGGCGACGGTGGAGGCAACACATTACAGCGACAGCGACTGACCTATAGCTGTCAACGTCTCACCCAGCACTCGCCACACATCAATCACATGAACAAACCGGCCAAAAACTCCTGCTGTGCTTATTCGCTACGATGTACGTGCGCATGGAACGGCCTGCGATTGGGTTGTTTGTAAATTGTCGCGGTGCGACTGTCGCTGTGAAAATAGAAACGTTTTTCTAAATATTTTTGTCGTCAATGGTTGTCGCTGGTCGTTGTCGCGTGTTGTGTGCAATGGCCTCATTAGACAACAATAGTTTCAATTTTCGAAAGTCGTTTGTCGTTACGCGTCTGTCGTTGATCGCTGCCAGTGTGGTCTTGGCCTTAAAGGCATATAGGATCCATTGATTATGCGCATTTTAACGAATACTAGAGTAACTGGCACTTTGTGTAGTTAAATAAGTACATTACCTTATAGCGCAAACTGCGTATTATGTTGTCCAATCAGTCACTGCTAGATTACTAGAGGAAATAATCGAATTAAATCCCCGTAAATCTGGTAAATCTGGCCTGCCAACGCCTAATTGCTTGCTAAGCGCAATATAGCTCGATTACGGTTCGGTGACTTCGGCATGTTGCTCGGGTGTTTAGCAGCGAGAATTGATTTGTCCGGGCATGCTTATTAGACTAATGAGCTAGTAGAATGTAATTTGGGGTGTATCACAAGTAAATTCCGTGGATTACTAATGACAGGTACCCACATGTTTTCAATTTCGAAGCCAGGTGTTTCGTTTGAAATTATACGTAAATGCGCGTTAGTGCGTTCTGCTTTCCATGTTTGATCTGTGGCCGTGCGTTAGTCGCCATTAGTGTTGGCCCCCAACCAGTACTTCATTATCACAGCGCCCGTGATTCGATACGTGGACTCCTCACGTTCATTACATATCAGCTTAGCGTTTTACGTATACAGTATACGGCACTTACCTATTTTCCCCGGCTAGGCAGTGCCAGCTGAGCGGCAGCGAGCGGCAGGTGCTTCCGCATTAGAGCTGGCATTGTATTAGCGTGTAGTTGCGCAACGGTAACTAGTGGTAATGATTCTGCCCTAGTGGCGCAGAGATACTGCATTGAACGCCTTAATAAACACGGACTTGCTCGTGATAGGGGAAAATGACATGGTAAGGAATATAACGTTTTATCTGGGCCTGTCCGTTTATAGCATGCCGTGCTTGGGTAGTCAGTTCTCGTGGTCGTAGTGTGCGCTGCACATATATTTACGTGTTTGCCCATTTCGGTAGTGTAATAAACCACCACAAATATAAACCCACCACAGATTAAGACCACATCAACCACAATCCACAATTAGACCACAATTAAGTGGAATCTCGAATCTACTGAACGGACTTAGCGCATTTTGACGTACGGGCAGAGTATGCGGTGCGGGAAAAATAGTCCGGAGGTGCACTATAAATCTGTAATCACACCCGCTGTTCGCGGCACTTTTTGAAAGGTGTGGACAATACCGATTTTTGGCACTACGGTATATATTTCATATCGAAATTTACGTTAGTAATACTAGCAGTGATAATTGATTTCAAAAACTAACTACGCGGTACATGCACACGCATGCACGCACGCACGCACGTGTACGTGCACACACACGTACGCACGTGTACGTGCACACGCACGCACGCACGCACGTGTACGTTCACACGCACGCACGCACGCACGCACGTACGTGTACGTGTGTACGCACGCATGCACGAACGCACGTGTACGTGCACACGCACGTACGTGTACGTAGACACGTAAGCACGCACGCACGTGTACGTTGACACGTACGCACGCACGCACGTGTACGTGCACACGCACGGACGCACGGAGGCACGCACGCACGTGTAGGTACACACGCACGCACGCACGTGTACGTGCACACGTACGCACACACGGACATGTACATGCACACGATCGCACGCACGCACGCACGCACGCACGTGTACGTGTACACGCACGCACACACGCACGGGTACGTGTACACGCACGCACGCACATGTACGTGCACACGCACGCACGCACGCACGCGCGCACGGGTACGTGCACAGGTACGCACGCACGCACGCACGCACGCACACACGCACGCACGAACGTGTACCTGCACACGCACGCACGCACGTGTACGTGCACACGCGAAGACTGTAGCATTACAACGACACAGATGCATGTGTATGTGTACCGTACGGTCGAAATACGAAATATTTTGTCACAAATGACCTGACCCGGAAGAATTCGTGGCTAAGTTCGCGCATACGCAGACTGTAACTACGGACTGGCTCATTGTCACAAAATTGAGTCATGGATCATCGATCGCACTAATCGATTTTCTATTTTAAATAACGCATTATTTTGGATAGCGTTTCGGGGATTGGTTGACGGGCGCGCCCCTCATTGTTTTAACCTCGCACCATTACAAAAGCAGCCAGTAATGTATCTGTTATCACGTGTAACACAATCGCGCGTGACGTAAGCGTGGATTCCGCACAGCTGGGTGCATGCTCCGACTGCCTTTTGTGCCGGTCTTCGTAATTGAACACTGGGGTGCACCGCGAGAACAAACCCAGGCCGTGTGCGTCGCCCTCTCGACAGCATTCATCTAAAAAAAATCATCTAAAGAAAGATATCAACGCAGGTGCGTGCGCTTGTTTAATTGCGATTATACCACGCTGCTGATGTACACCAAATCCAGAACGCAAACAGTACTGTGTATATTCACGTCAAATAACTAAAATAATAACAATGGCAACCGTGCACATGCACTATGCAGTATAACTATATATTAACTAAGATGGACTTCTTGCCTTCTTCTACTACTCTTCCTTCTCCGTCTTTTTCTGCATCTTTCCCTCCTTCTTCTTCGTCTTCTTCTTCTTCTTCTTCTTCTTCTTCTTCTTCTTCTTCATCTTCTTCTTCTTCTTCTTCTTCTTCTTCTTCTTCTTCTTCTTCTTCTTCTTCTTCTTCTTCTTCTTCTTCTTCTTCATCTTCTCCTTCTTCTTCTTCTCCTTTTTCTTCTTCTTCTTCTTCTTCTTCTTCTTCTTCTTTTTCTTCTTTTTCTTCTTCTTCTTCTTCTTCTTCTTTTTCTTACATAACGTAAGTAACTTTAACACTTTGCACAACCTTAACGCATATCTACCGACATTACTTATGCACGTCTATATTCTTCCGTTCGACGCTCGCACTGTTCAAGTTACTCGTTGCCCATCAAGTTCACGCACCTGGCTTGCACAGCTCGATATCATTTTTACGATTGGCTAACCGTGTTAATAATCTTTCAGCACTGCAGGAAAATATTACTCATTGCCGACATGCATCCTCTAGAGCCGATATCTCGATTTAAGAAATAAAATTGCGTAGATAAAGTTAATGTTATTACAGATGACGAACAAACTCACGGGGTGGAAGCCCGCCTGCTTAGTCTATGGGCTTATGTAATATTTTCCAGATTTGTCATTTTTTTGGGTAGATTCTTGGCACTCATGTCTAAACACATCTAGAAACTTCACTGATTAAGAAAAAAATGGGTGCCAGTTTTTCCATTAACATTTAGGGCCTCCATTTTGAATTTCAAAATGGCCATCACGGCCATTTTTTTTAATAATTGCCAATTAACCATAACTATTCATTCAAATGTCATACAATATTATTAATTAATTAATTAATTAATAAAAAAATTTCACAGTGACAGAATTCAGCTGCTTTGGCGGAGGTCTGTGCTCTCCGAGTGCTCTAGTTACTATATATATGATAGTACTAGTGGTACTAGGTTTTTTATCTATAATTCTCTACACTAACGTGAACACAGAACACAGAACACACTACAGAAACATTTACAAATAATTATGATTGTGGTAATTTGGGATATTTTGCAATGTTTGAGTTAATGCAAAACTAAAAACGCACGAGTGTTTACATTAATCATGTACTTTCCTAAGCGCGCCTCGGCCATTTTATACCCCCCTTTTCTATGACCTAAATAACAGCTGGACTTTCCGATATCACTTATTTATGACAATGAACAGTGATACTACTTCTATAGCTTTCAAGAAGATGTTGAAATTTCCACAGTGCCTATAGAAGAGCACATTGATTGCATGTAGAGTAGGTAGGATGCATTTCAGCGACTCTTGATCATTGTTAACTCGTGTGCTTTGCTATATCTCGTTTCATTCAATCAGCTCTGGAGCCACGAATCCTGACACGCTGGGACATGCATCGGTTTGCTCGAGAGGCCTACGATCTTGGTGTCCGATACATCGGCGGTTGCTGTGGCTTCGAACCCTATCACATCCGAGCCCTCGCTGAGGAGCTGGCCACTGAGCGTGGGAAAA
Source organism: Priapulus caudatus (assembly GCF_000485595.1). Taxonomy (NCBI): domain Eukaryota; kingdom Metazoa; phylum Priapulida; class Priapulimorpha; order Priapulimorphida; family Priapulidae; genus Priapulus; species Priapulus caudatus. The sequence goes on along the minus strand of NW_014577105.1, from coordinate 231,839 downwards.
TGCCAGCAGCATCGGAGAAACATGACATATGTGCCGGGGGGCTGAAGATGCATACAAAACCATGGGTCCGGGCCAGGTAAGGTGCTGCAACGATTCAGTAGTGGTGATTCATCACTTGGCTTCAGTCTTGGGCATCAACTGCAATTGATTGCATTCTAGGAGGCGTGTTTTGAGCGAATTTATTTAGAGAAGATATGACCAAGGTGCAGACATTGTAAAATTTGTTTATATATGCGATTCTGTTGTTGTTTTCTAGAGCGAGCAAGGACTACTGGCAGAATCTTGAACCAGCTTCCGGGCGGCCATACGCTTCTGCCATGTCCAAACCCAGTAACTGGGGGGTATCCCGCGGTCATGAGCATCTTGTGCAGAAGCAGAGTGCCACAACTGAGGAAGAGATTGATGAAGTAAAGAAGTTTAAACAGTAATGAGTTAATTTAAAGGAGGAAAGCGATTGACGGGCAAGAGATTATATTGCACAGTTAATCGCTAACTTAATTGATACACCTGGTTATGTCAAGAGTCAATTGAAATAAAGATGATGTAGCAGGTTGTATTCCATCATAGAGAAGACCGAGATACGGAAGCTATTGTTTCATAGTAATTCATTGTAATTCATTGTTATTTCATCGTATTCATTGTAAGCAATAGATTGTTGACGCATGTAGTTTTCATTGGTAATATTTCCAAGGAAAATAAAAATAAAAAACGTTTTTAGGAATCACTGTTTGATGATCTATTAAAGATGTGTAAATTTGTATGTATTCATGTGCAAATATTCAGCAAAAAACAATAAAGGAATGTTGATGCATATGTCGTTTTTATCTTACTCTTTCCAATGGAATATTTTCTTGAAAATGAGCATAAAACGCAATTATTGTTAGGGCACATTTTCGTTTCTCGTATGTTACGCTGTGTTGGATATGCGTATTTAGTAACGATATTGTGCATCAGTGTTATATATTTGCATATTCTGGTGCACTCCTGCCAGCCACCATAGCCAACTCCACCACAACACCACCACCCATTTATTGGAAAAGGTTCAGACCCACTGAGCTGTATATAATAAATGTTGTTATATACAACTCAGTGGTTCATATGGTGTGAATGTATATACTTTCTATTGTTGGCGCTTTTACCATCTATTACTGAATTCGGCCGCAAGATTTGAAAAAATAAATATAAGAGCTAAATAGTAATTGAAGTAGACCATTATTTATTTATTTATTTATTTATTTAAAGACGCGTACAGTGAAAACGTTATATATCAACATGAGCTTGCAAGCTCCTCACTGTCAGTGAAATAATACAAATGTATAACAAGTGACAACACCAGGGGCAGCTAGGTACCCCATGTGTATGTACTTTTACCAAAATTAAATCACACACATTTGGGGGTTTGTGATACTAATACATGATCAATTACCAACGGTAAACAATTAAGGTCAATGCCCAAATTACAAACCGCGCGTGGCATTGCCCCCAGGCAAAATGAGCTAGCTACGGCCCTGGTGACCGATGTAAAAGCAGGCTGTCGTCAAAACATGTCGTCAATGCAGGTGCACACGCACGCACGCACGCACGCACGCACTCACAAGTGCACACGCACGCACGCACTCACAAGTGCACACGCACGCACGCAGGTGTACATGCACACGCATGCACGCACGCACGTGTACTTGCACACGCACGCACGCACGTGTACGTGCACATGCACGCACACACGCACGTGTACTTGCACACGCACGCATGCACGCACGTGGTGTACGTGGACACGCACTCAAGCACGCACGTGTACGTGCACACGCACGCACGCTCGTGTACCTGCACACGCACGCACACACATGTACGTGCGTACGCACGCCCGCACGTGTACGTGCATACGCACGCAGGCACGCACGCACGCACGTGTACGTGCACACGCACGCACGGACGTGTACTTGCGCACGAACGCACGCACGTGTACGTGCATACCCGCGCACGCACGCACGCACGCACGTGTACTTGCACACGCACGCATGCACGCACGTGGTGTACGTGGACACGCACTCAAGCACGCACGTGTACGTGCACACGCACGCACGCACGCACGCACGCACGTGTACGTGCACACGCACGCACGCTCGTGTACCTGCACACGCACGCACGCACATGTACGTGCGTACGCACGCCCGCACGTGTACGTGCATACGCACGCAGGCACGCACGCACGCACGTGTACGTGCACGCGCACGCACGGACGTGTACTTGCGGACGAACGCACGCACGTGTACGTGCAATGTATAAATGTACACACACACGCGCGTGCGCGCGGATTGATACGCTTATGATTCTTTTGCTACGTCCCAATAGTATACTGTTCCGTTGTCCCGTTGACGACATTGAAGACCGAATGAATGTTAGCTTTGAACATTGGAAGTTAACTAACTTTTCCGTCTTCATCACTAATCATCCCTCTAATCATCCAGGTACGTCATGAATACAGCAAATAATAATATTGTCAAGGTAATCATGAATACAACTGGTCTGTGCAAATAGTTGGAATTACTCAATCCGACAGGACTGTATACCACTCTTGGATTCTACTATAGTACTTCCTGCAGCGATGGGTCGCAAGGATGATTTTGTGTAATTATAAACGTCACCTCTAACTAATTATCAATCAAATCATTGTGTTTATTATTAATAATAATAACATTATTATTATTATTAATACAGTAGTAGTAATAGTATTATTAGTATAAGTGTTATGCTGCGCGTGCGTGTGTGCGTACTTACGTGTTGCTATACTGTTATTTACTCGTTTATTAATATAATTATCTGAAATAAATATTTAAAACACGGAATAAACGAGGTTCATATAGCATCCATCTCTTGACCCGTCGGATCTTTGTAGCTGCAAAATAAATTGCTGCAGTAAGCGTACGAAAATTAACACTTTATTTATGCAAAATTGTATTAAAAGTAATGAATTTCTACCTTTTATTGCAAATTCTGCGCAAAGTCTCAACCAATTAAAAGTTCGATTTTAAAATAGCCAATATGATATTAACCAATTTCACAAGAGAGTGTTGGTATTAGGAAACATACAGTAAAAACACACTGGTTTTCAACATTATTAACGATTATTGTGTACGGTGGCCACAAGGCAGGTCACGTCCGGGCAATACCACCAGATCAAACGACGTAACGTGACTCCCGCAAAAACTTCACCTTTTGTTCTTGAAGATGACTAAATCTCGGCCGGGGTCTCCGCTGAAAACTTCCCTGCGAGTGTCGTCATCGGAGCCAGCGCCGGCGTGACTGCTGTCGCCAATGTCGCTTCGGTCATTACTGTCAGCAGAGGCTGCAGGACGTTTATGCGTCGCTGTCGGCGAGCCGGTGACAATGCCGTGTGTAGGACCCTTGGCGAACAGTATCGGCGACGAGAGCACCATCTGTCCGCTAGGGGCGCGCACGTAGCGTACATTCTCGTAAACGCTGAGCGTGTCGTCGTCACTATCGGCGTCCTCATCGTCGATGAACGAGATGTCGTCGCCGAAGCCTCTGCTGGGCACCGCCGCGGTGACGTCACCGGTCTTGGGGGTGACGTCACCTGTCTTTGTAGTGACGTCACCGAGGGCTGCATACGCGCTGGCTGATTTAGGAAGCTTAGCGTGAGAAGTGACCGGTGGGAGTAATGCGTCGTTCTCCGCCGATGGTGCCGACGGTTCAGGCGCTGCTACTGCTTTGGCGTTTGCCGAAGGTGGCTTCGAAGACTGCCTAGCAACAGGGAATTTTGGTATCGTCATCGCCGCCACGTTCTGTCGCTCACTCTGCGCTGTTGACTTGGGCGCGCTCTCTGCCGTATGTTTAGTGCTACTTGCTCCTCGAACTGACTCTTTGGTCGGCGCTTTCTCTGCGTCGGGTTTTGGTCGCATCAGCATGATTGTAAGTTGAGGAAACTGCCCCTTTTCCTGCCTGCGTTTGCTAGAAAATGGCGATACTGGTATTTCAATTGCACGCAGTGGTTCCTTCTTTGTCGTCCTGTATGTGGATGGTGTCACTGGGTTTTGTGCCGCAGCTGCAGGTTTCTCTATCTTGTTGACCCTGGTGGGAGATGGCGGCACTACTTTCTGAACCGTAGGGACAAGTAATTGTTCTAACTTGGATACGTTGTTAAGGGAAGGTGTTACAGGTCTTGGAACACTTGTTACCGGTTGGTCAACTTTCGTGATTCTGCTAATTAATGGCGTTAATGGTTTTTTAATCGTCATCGTCGGTTCTTCTGCTTTGCTGGGGCTTCTAGCAGATGGCGTTACTGGTCGCTGAGCCATTGATTGCGCTTGCTCTACCTGTGTGTCCACGCCTAGCGATGGCTCGACTATATTAGTAGAATATTCTGTGTCGGGGGAGAGCTCTTTTATATCAGATATCTGTGGATCAGGATGGTACGCGGATATTGTTGGGCGCATCGGTTCGACAGGATGAACCTGAAAAAGTGGCTTTTCCTTCGCTGGCGGCGCTGCATGCGGTAACGCAGGTTCCTTGTTGGCAGAAGGAGAGACGAGGAATTCCGGAATCACAGGCCGATGGACGTCTGAAGCCGACGCGTTGCCATGGTGATCTTGTAGTGGATCGCTGTATAAACAAAAAGCGGCACGTAGAAGACATTATTGACGCGCGCGAGCAGCATACAGAAATCCGATATACGAAATCCACGGCTTCCTTGCTAATGTTTATCAGAAAAACAAGAAAATAACTTACAATGTGAAATAGCGAAATAACTGTAAATACATGAGATGATGGCTGATCTCGATAATCATTAAGGCGATATAGATGATCGAGTTTAAATCCTTTCTAAATAATGTATGCCCTGCCATATTGACACTCGGTTACGTACCCTATAGCCGGCTCGGTGGGTTTTGAAGTTAATTTTTTAAGTGGGTCACGCATGTCAGGCGTGAAGACGGGCGTTGGCGTGTCGCTGCCAAGGTCGCTATCCTCCATTGTCGCCGTTGGCGCCACCTGGGGGTGCAGAGCTTGTTTCTCGCACGCCCGCTGCGCCACCGGAACTAGAACGTCCGTCTCCAGCGGCACTTCGGCGCACGGAAACGTCGACGTCATCACATCCGTCCTTCCACTGCGTGCCGGCATGGTTGCTGACCGCCTCGTCGGCGACGCCGATCGCGGAAGCTGTGCGCATTCGTTGAGAGGAGGCGTTTGCGTCGTACGTCTCGGCGATACATCGTCGGCGTCTGTTGACCTCCGCGCGACGGCCCTGTGGCGTCTGTGATGCGGCGATGGCGACGGCGACGGCGAGTGAGTTCTGCGCAGCGCTTCAATACCTGGCGTCTGCGCTCCGCCGCGATCCTGCGACATGCTCATACATAAATACGGCTCCGTCATGTATTTCTTCCTAGGTGTGCCGCCCTGGATATGATTGGTCATGCTTGGCACTGACACTGAAATAACACGCGCAATACATACCTGTATATGTTGGTTGACTTTCTTGTACACTGCAAGCTATTAATTTGAGCAGGAAGAAGACTAAGAGATATCTGAATCCATAACGCGACTGTGTGTCGGAACAAGCAATAGCGTGCGCCAACATGTATTACATTTATTATACCTTAATCATTATTCATTATGAGAGTTTCACAAATGTGAAAGAGAAGCAATCTATAAAGAAACAACATAGTTGTGAATGAGGACTACGTCGCGTACACGTCGTCTTGACGGTCCTGCTCTGCTGGTGTTTGCCTGTCAATTGCGGTACCGGTCTATGCTCGACAACGCTGTGTAGCTTTGAGCTGTCACTGGATGGATGCCGTCTGTGGTCTATCTTGGCGACAAGATCCAATACACTCATCGACGATTCCATGTCCTTCTTTGCTACAGAGCGATAGCGACTCATTAATCGTAGTTATAGATGACCGCCGTCTAAGGATGTGCACAGTACACGTGTAATGTAATTATTCATGAATGTGTATGCATAAAACGAACATAACACGCAACTGCGCAACCCGTGATATCTCTGCCACGTATTTACGCACGCACGCACGAACGTGTACATGCACACGCACGCACGCACGCACGCACGCACGCACGTGTAAAGGTCAAGACACACTGCAGCGACAGCGACCGACCGTAACGACAAACGACAAAAGTCGCGGCGACTGGAGCAAACACATTACAGCGACAGCGACTGACATTAGGTCAACGTTCACCCAGCACTCGCCACACATCATCACATGAACAAACGGCAAAAACTCCTGCTGTTGCTTATCGTACCGATGTACGTGCCGATGGAAACGGCTGCGATTGGTTGTTTGTAAATTGTCGCGGGCGACTGTCGCTGGAAAATAGAAACGTTTCTAAATATTTTTGTCGTCAAGGTTGTCGCTGGTCGTTGTCGCGTGTGTGTGCAATGGCTCATAGGAAACAATAGTTTCAAATTTTCTGAAAAGTCGTTTGTCGTTACGGTCTGTCGTTGTCGCTGCAGTGTGTCTTGGCCTTAAAGGCATAATAGGTCCATTGATTATGCAATTTTAACGAATACTAGAGTAACTGGCACCTTGTGTAGTTAATAAGTACATTACCTTATAGCCAAACGCGTATTAGTTTGTCCAATATCACTGCTAGTTACTAAGAAATATCGAATTGAAATCCGTAAATCTGGTAATCTGGCGCCAACGCTAAATTGCTTGCTAAGCAATATAGCCTCGATTTCGGTTCGGTGACGTCGCATGTTGCTACGGGTGTTTAGCAGAGAATTGTTTGTCCCGGGATGCTTATTACGACTAATGAGCTAGTAGAATGTATCTCTGGGTGTATCACAAGTAAATATCCGTGGATACTAATGAACAGGTACCCACATGTTTTCAATTTCGAACACAGGTGTATTCGTTTGACCAATATACGTAAATGCGCGTAGTGCCGTCTGCTTTCCATGTTTAGTCTGTGGCCGTGGTTAGTCCGCCATAGTGTTGGCCCCAAACACAGCCTACTTCATTATCACGAGCGCCCGTGATTCGTACGTGGACTCCACGTTCATTACAATCAGAGCTAGCGTTTACGTATACAGTTACGGCACTGTACTATCGCTAGCGTGCCAGCTGAGCGGCAGCGAGCGGCAGCGTGCTATCAGCAAGAGCTGGCAATAGCTGGTATTGCAACGGTAATAGCTGGAGATGATCTCCCAGTGCGCAGAGATACTGCATGAACGTAATAAACACGGACGCTCGTGATAAGGTAAAATGACAAGGTAAGGATATAACGTTTTATCTGGGCTGTCCGTTTATAGATAGTCCGTGGGTGTCAGTTTTCGTTCGTGTGTTCTATACATACATACATACATACATACATACATACATACATACATACATACATACATACATACATACATACATACATACATACATACATACATACATACATAGATGAGGAGAAAGATAATAAACCAAATGAGCAAAAGATGACAAGTTACCTAAACGGACCGCAGCTGTAGGACGGCTCTAGCCACACGACCGAGTAGCCGACAGGCAGTACGCACAGGAACAGCATCGTCAGCAACAACGCGAAGTAGAAGTTGTTGGAGCGCGACGCGCGGAAGACGCGCTCGTGCGGCACGTTGCACGTGAGCACAGCCCAGCTGCGGATGTACATGATGCTGAGCAGCTTCACAGTGTTGATGGCAGGCAGCACGGGCGAGAAGAACATCCCCATCCTGCGTGAATACGTTCCGGAAACTCGGTGTTATTTTGCGCGCGGTCAACGTGGAACGAGTTGAAAGTTTAAGACAGTGACTTGACGACAAATCGATGCCCGCCCAAATACTATTTCAGTAAGGCAGAGGAGATCGTCACACTGTTTACAACAGAAGTGGTGTGCTGTACTACTATGGTGTGCATATGTACATGGCATATGGCAATGTAGGTAATAAGCACTTGAAATAAACATCTAGCAGTAATGCTCAGCGAGTAAGTGTTTTACTAAATAGTTTTATTAATTATATTACAGTGGAACTCGCGATGTCATTTAGCGATGAGACATATAACCCTGCGTTAACCAGCAAGCGCACTGTTGGCCAACCAGGAATTAACTCAAAACAATTTAACTTCCGCACTAAATAATTGAGCTTTAACGCGATACACACGCTTCCCAATAACTGCACATATATGTGCAACTGTTGCTGTTGAATTTCACTCATTATCCCACTGTAACCAGTATGCATCGGCTTTGAAGTTTATCAGCGCATACTTACCATATCATGCCCTGGTTATTGACTAGATGGAGAATGTTTTCAGCGACTTTGAATTCGCCATATTCTGGCTGGAAAATAGAAGTTGCTCCTATTATATTACTGTTTTCGTGCGTGCGTTAGCGTGTTCAAATATGTTCACATGTTAACTACTTTCAACGGAATGAATAAGACACATTCCTAACATGGCCCTCAAAGAAATGCGTTGCGCATAACTGGCCTAACACTTTACAATTGCCGACCCCCACCCGACCTCCCACACACACATAACATTGATTTGAGCGTGCTGCGATACTTGATATATTTACTCAGACATTCTAGTAGCGAAGCAAAGTATCGTTACCACTCTTATAAATTCGCTTTCGCCATTCTTCATAAAAATGGCCAGTCTACTTGTTAGCACATTGAACTCGTTCGCGTCGATTTCTAATCGATCTCGGTCGATTTCTGCTTACAAACTGTCGTTCGAGATCCCAGCACCAGTACTTATTGCAGAATCGAACGAAGAGTCCACGTAGGAAGTCGATGGCGATAATGGAGGCGACAGTAAGGACCAGGTCGATCAGAGTTAGCTTGAGGATTTCCTGACAAAGAAGATAGCATCCCATAATTCTGCAGAAGCTAATGAAATGCACGTGTGTGTGTGTGTGTGCGCGTAGGGGGGGGGTAGAGCTCCTAAAAGCCTATTTTTATCTCTCTGCGACGTTGCTTTACACCAGTGGTTCTTAACCTTTTTGGCCCCACGACCCTATCAGTCATTCTTGGTCAGTACCAAGCCGAAACCCAGCCCAATTTATGAAAACATTTCTGCCAATACTCAGTCAATGGGATGGCTGAAGTTGCTTCGCAGCCATCAGGCAATCAAAATAAATTTCGGGCAAGTGCTTTGGACTTGTGGGTAACCACATTTATGAGTCACTTGCCCGACCGGTCAAGTGAGGGGAATTTTTTTTAGCACCCTGATAATTATATAGGATTTAAATGGATTTGTTTTATTTGTGACCCCTTGATGACCCCCGGAAAACCCCCAAACGACCACTATGGGGGTCACGACCCCAAGGTTAAGAACCGCTGCTTTACACACTGTAAACAATGTACGTAATTAATTATATTGTAACTTCTAAACGTCTTCTTATAATTAATTCTGTAGTGATTAAACTGCGTGAAAATATTCGTGCGTTGTTAGGTGCCAGCTATACACGCCACAATGTAATATATTGCACAATGTTTCATCATATAACGTGAAAACGTACTGCGTTGCAGGTTAATGTGTCGTCAGATTATCTACCATTATAATATTATATAACCATATATAATGCATGAATCGTATGTGCTCGGATCCAATATGTCATAATTAACTATGTGCTAACTTAGTATGTGTCCAGCAACTATATGTCAACGCGGTATAATATATTCAGAGTTATGTTGGGAAGATTTCAATATGAAAATGACGAACCATCCGCCATAGCGTAAACCCTTTTCTTCTCTTCTGTTCTTTCCTGCAATGAGACGCGAATCAATTAGTTGAATGTTAATTAATCCTATACAGTAAAATCGTGGAATCTATAAGTTTCTAATATCGCATGCCATGACGGGGCAGCTGCTTAAAGTATCGTCTGCATTTAACACGTGATGACGACAAGAGACGTAACGTGACGCAAATACTAATAAGGCATTCCTCTACTAATCTACGAATTTCAGAAAAGCCTTGAGTAATTTAAGACTCGATTCCTTTAGTCTCTGAAGCCTTGAGTAAACGTCCGAATGTACTTTACGTGACAAATAACCACTTAACCCTTTTCGCCTAAGCCATCTATGAACAGCCTATTTAGACCTTCGCTTCGACCTTTTTCGTTACAGCAAAAGTGTATGCCTTTTTAGCCATAGATGAATGCGAATATGACGCAATTAGAAACATTACACGTGGTTCAAATTAACTTATCGTGGGGTGCTAGTATCTGGCGTAGCACGATTCGCGGCTAGTTCCGAAGTTGTTTTAGTTTGACATATACTAATTCGATCTAAATTGTCACTACGTTTCATTTCCGTGTTTAAGTCTGAAATTCATAAATGCAAGATATTCTGCAAATTCGTATTGCATGCGTCGGCTTGTGTGTAGGCTACAATCGTCTGTATGTATATATGCGGTAGCGGTTTTATTAATAGTAAGTCTATGACTACGTCAATTAAGTCTAGATGAAATAAATGTCGATCATACGCCGTTACTGCTGTCCCTCAATCGTAACGCGATAGGAAAAGACTCGTTAAACGCCCGTGAGAGAGAGAGAAAGAGAGAGCGAGGAGAGAGACAGGCGGACAGAGAAAGTACACGAAAGAATGAATGTGATTGTGCAATGCCGTGTATACTTACGTAGCGAAGCTGCACCTTCAAGTCGCTGTTGGCTTCCTTTAGCGATTTCGTAAGCGACACGAGGTAATAGATACCCAGGCTGTCGTGGATAAGAGAAATGTGAAAGTCAGGTTAAATAAAAATGTTGCCAATGGACCTTTAGCCAAGACAGGCAATGATTCACAGACGAGTCGTAATCGAGATAGTGCCTCGGTGTGCGATTAGGCATTTGGTACAAGCCTGTGGGAAGATGGCAGCAAGAGAGAGAGAGAGAGGGAGAGAGAGAGAGAGAGAGAGAAAGAGTGCGAGAGAGAGAGTGAAAGAACGAGAAGAAAGAGAGAGAGAGAGCGAGAGAGAAAGAAAGAGTGCGAGAGAGAGAGTGAAAGAACGAGAAGAAAGAGAGAGAGAGAGAGAGAGAGAGAGAGAGAGAGAGAGATTGAGAAAGAAAGAGTGATTACGGAAGCGTGATATATATATATATATATATATAGAGAGAGAAGAGAAGAGAGAGAGAGAAGCAGAGAGATTGAAAGAGAGAGGGGGGGCGGAAGGAGATTTCGGCAGACAGAGTGATAATTTATATATGTGATTATTTATACAAATAATTAATTGTTCACAAATATTTAAAGGTTACTATGATAGGTGTATTTAATATAAATCTGTACATCAGTCTTAGCATCGAATAAAAATGAAGCAGTGGGTACAACGCTGTAGTGCGACTATTCCAGTACGGTGTTGAGCCAGGCAGGAAAATTCTCTCTGCTTCTTCGTTAAGGATTGGTAAGTATCGTTTCTCACTTATCACTTTTAAGAGATAAAAAAAAACAACAGTGCGAATGCAGCAGCCTGTGCGTTATTCTAACTGTGGATGGTCGATATATATATACTAAGTAAAAGTACCGGACAATGATGAAGCATAGGTAAATACATCATAATATTAATAAGCTATGTTCATTAGATGCGAGCTTTGCAGCTTGTTAAGAAATATACGTGCCTACTTACGCACCTGGTTTAAACATTATACGCATTAATAGTATATAAATTATAGTTATATTGACGAGAGACGCACTGTTCTGAACCTCATCTTTGAAAACTCGCGCGAACTGTGTGTGTAGTGAGACGATACCTACTCAATTACTTATTGTGTTGCCCAGGCTACGCAACATCATAACTCACACACACACACACACACACACACACACAACACACACACACACACACACGCACAACTCACACAGCACACCACACACAACAACAGCCACAACACACACACACCACACACACACAATTCACACGGCGGCGCAGCGCGCCCGATGGATGGTATGGATCAGTAAGTAGTATAAGCGTACTCCTTCATCTACATAATACATACGATACATACATAATCAACATACATAATACATACAATACACTACAAATACATACATACATACATACATACATAATAATAAATAGCATAATAATAATAACTAAGTAAATCTAATACAATAATACAAATTGACTAATACTACTTACATAATACATACTACATACATACATACATACATAATACATAATACATACATAAATACATAACATACATACATACATACATACATACAAATATACATACATATAATACTAGCATACATACTATACTAAGATCATAACTACATACATAGCATACTAATATAACATACTACATACATCATACAGTACTAATTACAATACATACATAATACATACATACCTACTACATACATAATTACATACTATCATACATACATAGCACAACCATACATACATACATAATACATACTATACATATCATACATACATAAACTACATACATACATACATACATACATACTGAATACTACAGTAATACAATATCATCACATACATACATACATAAATACATACCATACATACATACATACTCATACATACATACAGACATAATAATACATACATAATTACTACATAACTACATACTATACATACATAATAACATCATATACATACATACATACATACATACATATCATACATACATACATACATACATTAAGTACTAATACATACAAATAATACTATACATCATACATACATACACAGTACATATACATACATACATACATACATACATACATACGCATACTACATACATACATACATACATACTATAAATACATACATACATACTAACAATATCTTACTATACATACATTACATACATACATACATAAAATAAAATACATACATACTACATACATACATAACATACATACATCACATACATACATACTACATACATACATACATTACATACATACATACATACAACATAATACATACATAATACTACATAGCATACATTAATCATATCATACTAATACCTAATCACATACATACACATACATACATACATACATACATACATACATCATACAATACATAATACATACTACATACATAATACATACATACACTAATACATATCATACAATACAACATCCATACATACATAATACATACATACATACTACATACATACATACAACTACATACATCAACATACATACATACATACCATACATACATAACAACATAAACATACATAACATACATACATAATATGTAATACATACATACATACATAACATACATACATAGCATACATACATACAAATACATACATAAAATACATACTACATACATACATATCCATAATACATACACTACATCATACATAACATACCATACAACTCATATCATACATACATACAATACTACATACAATACATACATACATATCATACATACATATACATACATACATACATACATACATACATACATACATACATCATATATACAACATTAATAAATACATACATAATACTACTACATAGAACATACATACATACATACATACATAATACATACATACATACATACATACATAACATACATACATACATACATACTACATACATAAACATAATACATACAACATACATCAACATACATAAATACAACATATACATACATACATACCATACATACATACTACATACATACATATACATATACATACATACATAATACATAGATGAGGAGAAAGATATAAACAAATGAGCAAAAGATGACAAGTTACCTAACGGACGCAGCTGTAGGACGGCTCTAGCCACACGACCGAGTAGCCGCACAGGCAGTACGCACAGGAACAGCATCGTCAGCAACACGCGAAGTAGAAGTTGTGGAGCGCGACGCGCGGAAGACGCGCTCGTGCGCACGTTGCAGCGGAGCACAGCCCAGCTGCGGATGTACATGATGCTGAGAGCGCTTCACAGTGTTGAGGCAGCGCACGCGGCGAGAAGAACATCCCCATCCTGCGTGAATACGCTTCCGGAACTCGGTGTTATTTTGCGCGCGTCAAGTGGAACGAGTTGAAAGTTTAGACAGTGACTTGACGACAAATCGATGCCCGCCAAATACTATTTCAGTAAGGCAGAGGAGATCGTCACACTGTTTACAACAGAAGTGGTGTGCTGTACTACTATGGTGTGCATAGTTACATGGCATATGGCAATGTAGGTAATAAGCACTTGAAATAAACATCTAGCAGTAATTCTCAGCGAGTAAGTGTTTTACTAAATAGTTATTAATTATATTACAGTGGAACTCGCGATGTCATTTAGCCATGAGACATATAACCCTGCGTTAACAGCAAGCGCACTGTTGGCCAACCAGGAATTAACTCAAACAATTTAACTTCGCGACTAAATAATTGAGCTTTAACGCGATACACACGCTTCTCAAAACTGCACATATATGTGCAACTGTTGCTGTGAATTTCACTCATTATCCACTGTACCAGTATGCTCGGCTTTGAAGTTATCAGCGCATACTTACCATATCATGCCCTGGTTATTGACTAGATGAGAATGTTTTCAGGGACTTTGAATTCGCCATATTCTGGCTGGAAAATAGAAGTTGCTCCTATTATATTACTGTTTTCGTGCGTGCGTTAGCGTGTTCAAATATGTCACAATGTTAACTACTTTCAACGGAATGAATAGACACATTCCTAACATGCCCTCAAAGAAATGCGTTGCGCATAACTGGCCTAACACTTTACAATTGCCGACCCCACCCGACCTCACACACACATAAACATTGTATTTGAGCGTGCTGCGATACTTGATATATTTACTCAGACATTCTAGTAGCGAAGCAAAGTATCGTTACACTCTTATAAATTCGCTTTCGCCATTCTTCATAAATGCCAGTCTATTGTTAGCACATTGAATCGTTCGCGTCGATTTCTAATCGATCTCGCGTCATTTCTGCTTACAAACTGTCGTTCGAGATCCCAGCACCATACTTATTGCAGAATCGAACGAAGATCCACGTAGGAAGTCGATGGCGATAATGGAGCACAGTAAGGACAGGTCGATCAAGTGTAGCTTGAGATTTCCTGACAAGAAGATAGCATCCCTAATTCTGCAGAAGCAATGAAATGCACGTGGTGTGTGTGTGTTGCGCTGCGTGCGTGGTGCGTGCGTGCGTGCGTGCGTGTGTGTAGTATATATAGTGTGTGTGTGTGTGTGTGTGTGTGTGTGTGTGTGTGTGTGTGTGTGTGTGTGTGCGTACGTGGGTGCGTGTGTGTGTTGCACTAAGATCTAAGAAGCATATTTTGGCATTGTAATCGTCTGGTGCTCTTAAAACTATTTCAACGCAATTTTCAATGCAGGCATGCAATTACCGTTTAATTTAATTTTCATAATTAAACGTTTGAAATACAAGTGCATGCATACAAACGCTGCATAAAATACCCATTTAAACTACCATTGAGTTTTGTTATTCATAACCAATTTCGTCTACTTAGAATCGCCCAATTTAAACAATATCCTTTCGTACCTGCTGGTAGGAGCTGTACAGCGAACGCACATTTCGCTTGCCTCTTTACGATTTTTTACGTTCATTGAAAGTTTATCGAAAGTCACGCGAACGTCATTATAGCCACTGGCCACGTTTTACCTGTCACGCCGATGCGACAGCGCGCTCATACCTGTCACACCGATGTGACAGTTCGCTCATACCTATCACACCGATGCGACAGATCGCTCATACCTGTCACACCGATGTGACAGCTCGCTCATACCTGTCACACCGATGCGACAGCGCGCTCATACCTGTCACACCGATGCGACAGCTCGCTCATACCTGTCATACCGATGTGACAGCTTGCTCATACCTGTCACACCTATGTGATAGCTCGCTAATACCTGTCACGCCGATGTGACAGCTCGTGCATACCTGTCATCCCGATGTGACAGCTCGTGCATACCTGTCACACCGATGTGACAGCTCGCTCATACCTGTCACACCGACGTGACAGCTCGATCATACCTGTCACACCGATGCGACAGCTCGCTCATACCTGTCACCTGTCACACCGATGTGACAGCTCGATCATACCTGTCACACCGATGTGACAGCTCGCTCATACCTGTCACACCTATGTGATAGCTTGCTCATACCTGTCACACCGGTGCGACAGCTAGCTCATACCTGTCACACCGGTGCGACAGCTCGCTCATACCTGTCACCTGTCACACCAACGTGACAACTCGCTCATACCTGTCACACCGACGTGACAGCTCGCTCATACCTGTCACCTGCCACACCAACGTGAAAGCTCGCTCGTACCTGTCACACCGACGTGACAGCTCGCTCATACCTGTCACATCGATGTGACAGCTCGCTCATACTTGTCACGCCGATATGACAGCTCGCTCATACCTGTCACACTGATGTGACAGCTCGCTCATACCTGTCACACCGATGTGACAGCTCGCTCATACCTGTCACACCAATGCGACAGCTCGCTCATACCTGTCACCTGTCACACCGACGTGACAGCTCGCTCATACCTGTCACATCGATGTGACAGTTCGCTCATACCTGTCACACCGATGCGACAGCTCGATCATACCTGTCACACCGATGTGACAGGTCGATCATACCTGTCACACCGGTGCGACAGCGCGTTCATACCTGTCACATCGATGTGACAGCTCGATCATACCTGCCACACCGTGCCACACCGGTGCGACAGCTCGCTCATACCTGTCACACCGATGTGACAGCTCGATCATACCTGTCACACCGGTGCGACAGCTCGATCATACCTGTCACACGATGTGACATCTCGATCATACCTGTTACACCGATGCGACAGCTCGCTCATACCTGTCATACCGATGCGACAGCTCGATCATACCTGTCACACCGATGCGACAGCTCGCTCATACTTGTCGCACCGATGCGACAGCTCGCTCATACCTGCCACATCTATGTGATAGCTCGCTAATACCTGTCACCTGTCACACCGATGTGACAGCTCGCTCATACCTGTCACACCGGTGCGACAGCTCGCTCATACCTGTCACTTGTCACACCGACGTGACAGCTCGCTCATATCTGTCACATCGGTGCGACAGTGCGTTCATACCTGTCCGACCATCGTCTCCCAACAGAGGTCGCGCGCGAACGGCCGGGAGACGGCCGCCGACGTCGAATTCAAATATAAATAGTTTGGAATATCGACATCGGTGAAGTTGAGCAGGTCGATGGCATAGCTGACGTTGTCGCCCAGGTCGGTGGTGAAGACGGAAGCGTACGTGTCCGTCGTCCACCGAGTGTCGGCGGTTATGTCAACGGCGCCGACAACGCCCGACGTCGTCGCGTTGTCCGTCGCCGACGTCATCGCGTCAACAATCGGCGTGCTCGTGTCGTTGTACATGTTGACGACGGTGTTCGTGATGCTGCTGACGACGCCGGCGAACTCGGAGACGGTGTTCTGCGTCGACGTCAACATGTCGGACACCCCGCTGCGCACGCTGCCCAACGTCGTCGTGATGACGTCATAGATACCGCTGAACATCGCCGCCGTACCTTCTGTCGTCGCGTTCGTCGCGGCGCCGACTGTCGTATAAAAATCACGTGTATTTTTACCTCCGCCAAGGGGTTGGCAGGAGGTTATGTTTTCACCGGCGTGTGTTTGACTGTTTGTTGGTTTGTGGGTTTGTGGGTTTGTGGGTTTGTGTACAGCCTAACTGAAAATGTTATGGACGGATTGTCATAAAATTTTCAGGATACGTCAGAAATGGGCTAAGTTGGAATTGATGACATTTTGTGGTGATCCGGATCCAATTCATTCATTCATTCATTCATTCATTCATTAACAAAATTTTCAGGATAGGTCAGAAATGGGGTAACTTAGAATTGATTACATTTCGGTGGTGATCCGGATCCAATTAATTAATAAAATTTTCAGGATAGGTCAGAAATGGGGTAACTTAGAATTGATTACATTTCGGTGGTGATCCGGATCCAATTAATTATTTACTTAATTAATTAATTAATAAATAATAATTTTCACAGTCACAGAATTCAGCTGCCTTGGCGGAGGTCTGTGCTCTTCGAGTGCTCTAGTTGTAAATACGTTCATTCGGTTGGTAGATGATAGAGCTAACTTGGTTCATTTCTACTCAACCGGGAAGTTCAAACGTACTGCTAACGTTACCCAACAGGAGGCTTTTTTAATGCTGTCAGTCATGTGTGGACCAAGCTGTTGACCACTACACCATCTGGTGGTCAAATCTGACAACGTCAGTCAGCTTTGAAAACGCCTCCTGTTAGGACGCGAAACGTTAGAAGTACGTTTAAACTTCACGGTCGAGTAGAAATTAAGCAAGTTAGCTCTATCACTTGTATTGCGAGGCAAGTCAGTGGACAGAGTCCAGCTGCTAATGCTGTACTCACTTGTCGACTCGAATCCGGCGACGTCCGTCGTCTCCAATGTTCCCCTCTGCCAGCCCGTGTAGTAATCCGTGTACCCATCGCGAGCTGAGCTGCGCGGCGCGCTGACGTCACTGATGGAACCCGTCGACGACGATGCGGTGACGTCACCCTGTAAATCGGTAGTGACGTCATCTAGGTAACTCGTGGAATCTACGGTGATGACGTGATTCCTCGGCGGCGCGGCGGTGGAAACTTGATATGAAAACTTCCCACCGCGTGCAGTAGTGACAGCAAACAGTAGGCATCCGTTTCCCGTAGTAGCGACGTCACCGAGCAAAGATGCCGCTGCAGTTACGCTCTCAGATGTACGATAATTCAATACTAGCGAGCGGTGGAATTAGGACAGTAGTTACCATGTGTGTGGAAGTCGATTCGTGTGTGGCCGCGAATATTACGCAGTCATTGGTAGATGTGCAATTGGGAGTCTGGCTGGACATTGGCTGGCCCTGCAGTTTCTGAGCAGTGCCGGTCGAGTTGTTCTCCTGAACATAATCTATGGCTTTTCGCAGTTCCTCTTGGGTTTTTACCTGATAAAGATATTGTGCGAGCATATATATAGGAAATCTCTGCTAGTTTGCAATAATACAAATATTTCGCAAATATAACCCTGATTTTTGAAGCATATTGCATAACCAGTATTAATTACTAGATGCATTGCTTATTCAGTAGTATCTAGTAATTCCGCAGCTACATGCAACATTTACAAAACATCTATCACATTGGCGCTATGTATTTAGCGACGATGGGATACCGGGACGCGATGGAAACCCGAAGCGAGTGCCTCTATACCCACGTTCTCATTCTAATTCACGCGGGCACATATTCGAAGCCATCGATATACACGCGAGCACGGAGCAATCGACCACACTCAGTCGTCATCGCTTCTCGATCGAATTCTAAGTAAATGCATTGGCCTATTCAGCGGCACTCAAAGTTTTATATCTGCATTCATGTCAGACGTGGGAACCAACCGCTCTCGCCACCTGATAGATAGTTGACGTTAGTCGAAATATCCATAGCCGCAGCACCGACATTGTTCAGGTTATATGCGAGTAATGAAAAAAGGCAGGGAGTGAGTCTTTGCGTACCGCGTGAGTCACACGTGGCGCGCACACATTGTTGTAGTGCTTAAAATGAATTTTTGCCGAGATCGTATAAGTTGGCTTACCAGTGCTTGCACCTTATTCAGTAGAGCAATGACCAGCGTGTACAAGTTTAATAAGTACAATACCAAAATTCTGGAACACAAACAGGAAAAATGTAAGGTAATTTGTGTTTTGACGCGAACATAGCCCCCTGATTTCCCTGCAGGCAAGTCCATATATCGGACTTCCCCCCCCCCTTACACACACAAGCTCATGGACCAAATCTTTTGTCATAGACGATGCGTAGTAACACTAAACGCTAGGCTTCGCTTAAATGTCGCACCCTCCTTCTCATCATAAGCGTATTGCATGGGTTTGGCCTCAAAATCTGTTATCGTGATATGATGCAGCGGAGGCAGTGACGTCACACTGATTTTCTACGGACGGGAATGACGAGTGTACCTGGCAAGCTGCCATCTCAGCTGCTGGCGGGGATGGCGGCTCTCCATCATACCAATGAGGTCGAACAATGTTGGAAATAGGAGCGTAATTAGCGAAACGACCATCGCCACCTATAGAGAAACGCGCAATATTCAAGATTCATCATTCGTGCATAAAACACACGCGTATGTATATAAAAGGACATCGCCAGAAATGAAATACTAACACACTCAAGTAAAACGAAATAAATTAGATCGGACCACGTGCTGACATCTCGTGTCTTCTACGATCTCTACTGTAAAATCTGTTCTATATTTTCACGATCTATTCCAATTTACAAAAGATTATGCATAACGAGAAGAGAAATTAGATAATATGTACTTTTTTTAAATATTCAGTTTAGGTGGGTTCCGTACAAAATTAGGTGCAATCAGTATATGCCCAAAGAAATCATTTTTAATAGTAATTTTAACGTTAAAAAGTCGTTACCCACAAGAAGCTGGATATGGTATAGCATCATATAACGAGTAATATCACGAGTAATATCACGAGTAATAAATATCACAAGTAATATCACGAGTAAATATCACGAGTAATATCACGAGTAATATCACGAGTAAATATCACGAGTAAATATCACGAGTAATATCACGAGTAATAACACGAGTAATATCACGAGTAATAAATATCACAAGTAATATCACGAGTAAATATCACGAGTAAATATCACGAGTAAATATCACGAGTAATATCACGAGTAAATATCACGAGTAATATCACGAGTAATATCACGAGTAATATCGGTTTATCGACGAGTTACGCCTGGACGTTGCGAAGGAAACAAGCCGATCACCTCGTTTAGACTGGTACCCGTCTCTTCTTATAAGCTCGATATATGTATTAAAAGCTGATTAGCACAAACCCTATATCGAGCTTGTGAGAAGGGACGGGTACCAGTCTATCACCTCGTTTTGCTGCCAGAAGCTGAGCGTCGCCGGATCCTGTTCCTCGAACTGCTTAGATCGTTCAACAATCCAGTAGATGGCGTAACCGCTCGACAGCAGTAGCACCAGGATGAGCGTGTTGGCGAGCAGGCGAAGCAGGACGACCAGCCATCGTCGCTCCTCTTTGATCTTCTCCTTCTCTTCGATGATCGACTCCTGATCCATAGAGACCACACTTATCTTGCAACAGTGTGATAGGTTTCGCCGAGTCGGGTTAAGGATGTTAAACTTGCAATCGTGTCGGCAATATGAATGTTTCGATTTCAATTTGTTTTCCGTAAATCCGTAGAATACGTGCGGTTTAAGTCCAATATGGCTATTACAGCCGTTATCGTGAGTCATATATGTCAGCTGTTTCCATGCCCAGTCTATTTCAGTGCGACTTTAAAATAATTCCTTGCTATAGCCGAATTTGTGCCGTTTTCATTGCGTAATTAAATGATTACCGGATTTGGATACGAGAACAAATCGTTCAAGGACAAGAACTGAATATGTTACGGTCACCGCGTGCTCACACCGTCGGCTGACGGCCGAATAGCAGGACTGAGTTTAAGACTGACAACTGACTACTACGCGTGCTTAACCTTTAATGTCGTGGAGATTGCCGCGACTCGATTGTCGCCAGTCTCGGGGTTGCCTATCATGTAGTCCCAGCTGGTGAAGACTTTCCAGCCGAACGTAAACTGCTCGTCTTTGCCAGCCATCTTGCTCATCTTAGAATTGGCTGCCATTCTATCGCGAATAAACAGCGGGTGGATTAGTTTCGACCTGTGCTAATCTAATGTACACATGGCTCTGTGTTGCCCGTTTGTTCACGCCACGTTCATGTAAGGGGTTGACAAAATTGAGCGAGGCAAACGAAACGAGTCTAAAATAGCCTCCTTCAACGAAATAAAAGTGGCGGTCACTGAAGTATTGTCTATAATCCCGATAAAATTATGAGCAAAAGCCATAGATTATATATAAATACAGTAATGTTTACTTGAATAATGTCTTTTTGGTTTGGATCAGAAATGGGAAGCCGCCCTATCAAGATATTGTAGTATAGGGAATATAGGCCTACACATCGTTGACCAATCAACGCTCTGTATAGATTCAACGCAATTTCCATTCAAATTCCTGCACTAGAAGGTCGGTTGAATAAGCAGATTAGCCTCAATAGTTCATGAGTTATATGATTAACAGAAACAGTCTATAATGCGTAAACGAATGGCACTTAGCATTTCGTGATGACAGACAGAAAAATTAAAAGATATTGAAATCCAAATGCTTATTAATAATTTTTATGACACTTGATATTATTAGTGAGGCAAAAGCATTTTTTCATAGCCAGATCTGACATCCCGATGCATAATTTAAATTACTAGAACTAGCAGTTGACATTTCATTATTGTGCATTTATAAATCTATAGTGTACGCGTATATTGAACATTGGAATACTTGTGTTTACATAGGAGCACAAGCGTATGTAAAGATGGCCAATATCTCTATATGCATATATATATATATATATATATATATATATATATATATATCAGTTTTAAACACGATTAAATAGTAGACGTTTGAACACCATTTCTATCAAAGGTAGTTTGCATCCTAAGTATATGATAGGCACGGGCAGATGCGCGTGTTGTTCAAAAATCTATACGCGTGCATCTAGGACAAATGTCAAATCAAAAATCAAAGTCGCGGTATAACTCGAGTAAACCAACCCTCGTTAGTGGATGCTTACACCTAACCTTGCACGCAGTGCCTGTGCTGTTCACGCAGCAAATACGTCAACAGAAAATTGCTATACAAGGGCTCAGCAACAGAATCTGTACAAACCCAATGATTAAAAAACAATTTGTTCACGGTGAGTTCAATATCAACCATACAGCAAGATATGCCGGTAACGGACACGTCAAAACAAAAAGTTGCCCAAAACCCCGCAATTTTTATAGGGAAAACGACAAAAACCACAGACCGACATAAAAATACCAGGAAGTCATGGTCTTCGGGTAGTCTTTGCGCCCAATTCATTATGTGCCACACGAAATTGCTGTGAAGATGGCTCAAAGTTCTTAGCATAGATGACGAAATTCGTGCCCATGAAGCGAACGGTTCCGTGTCTTGCTTAATCGCCCTTTAATAGCAATCCCGTGACAATCGACTACAGTCTTCTCGATGCCAAGCCACGAAGACATAAACGCTCGATTTTTCATAAAAAATAAACAAGTTAACAAAAGAAGCATGCTACGCCACCAATATACTGCGCAGTTAGACAGGTCTGTTCGTACTGATATGGCATCCAAGGTGAGGGGTTCACGTGCGAAGTTAAACAACTTTCACGTCTAGCAATTCCCCGTCTAGCACCTCAACTTGATCAGGCGCAAATCGTCAGCGCACCAAAACTACAAGGACGTCATCATCGTCACCTATCTCTGCAAATAGAGAGGTGACTATGCTTTCTGCAATAGCCCCACTCGCACATTCTAACAGTATATTGCCGAAAGAAATCTTGCTAGATATCCGCACAAGAGCCTCACAAAACACGCACAGCATTGCAGCATTACACAAGGCCGAACTGAATTCTACAACAGCATTACTCCTGACGTGATACATCATCTGTTTCTGCTAGACAGTAGTGCCGACTTCGCCCATCTATTTTAGAGTAGAAATTGTACAGATCAAAAGTGTCCGATTAGCCTATTTACTTTTCGGTTTGATCTTATGTGCAATGCTTTTAGTGGTCTTCGATAACAGCAGATCTGCTTTAGAATGATGGACATATATTCAAACCATATTGGCATACACCGTGGTATAAAATGACACTAAGACCTTATACGTAATCCGCTAGTGGTTAATAACTGAGCAGCACTCCAACATATGATATGCACTACAACATATCCAACCCATCTACGCGCGAGCTCTCTCTCGCGACTTCTTCCAACACAAACACAGGTGCCGCACTTCAAGCCATCAACATCATCACCACAAAGTTAAATCTAGCTAACATGGCCACCGATCTTGGCGGAACTTTATACCGCACAGTGCCTTGATCAATTATGAGATTACAGCAGGGATCAGTAGAGCCTATGTAACACTAGCTAAACTCGAGAAGTGGCTCCGGAGTAATCGCTTTCTTGTCGGAAAATCGTCTACCTCCATGGTTTTTACGTTGCAGTTGCGCGCTAAAATGCAGTACATACTGTTTCGCAATACTAACTCCTATTGATCCCCGTCTACGTGCCACATGTGCACATGTGTACGTGTGCTCAAGAAAAACGTAGTCAGCATTGCTGGGATATATAATTTAACTGCTCAACCCATAAGCAAGGTTGCGCAATAAGTAGTTATAGATGGATACCCAGCAGAATTTATTTGGCATTTGCATTCACAGCGTATATTATCAACAGTAAATAGCATTAATTGATATTCTTACTTGCGAAGTATAGCAAAAAAGCTGTATGCGTATACTGCGAGACAGGTCATGAAGTAGGCAATCGGCAACCTATAACCATTTCCTATCTCCTCGTCGTCGCTGTAGTAACCATAGAAAAGCACTGACACTTTCATGTACCCCTGCAAGAGCAAGACACGCTCGTTCAATTACGCTGTCCTATCTAATATTACAAATATTACTCTGCACGTAACATATATTGAGAATTCGGCTATCGTATACACTGCATCACCTAATGAAATTATTGTTTATCACATGTATAACACGGATTAGGCCCATGGTTACGGTTAGAGTTAGGGTTAACGTGAGGGTTGGGTATTAGGATTGGTGTTAGATGTTTGGTTGGGGTTAATGTTGAGGATAGGGTTTGGGTCAGGGTTAGGGATAGGTTTAAGTTTAGGGTTAGGGTTGGGGTTGGGATTAAGTTTAATCAGGGTTAGGCATTTGGGTTAGGGTTAGAATTAAGGTTAGGGTTAGGATTAGGATTAGTGTTAAAGTAATGCTTAGTGATTAGGGTTACGGTTGGGATCAAAGTTAAGATTAGGAATAGTGTCTTTTGAAAGCCATGTGTTACAAGGTATACGGTACCTGACAATTTCGTCATCGGCATGTTCGATAACGATTTAAATGACTCCGCATATTTCTATCATTGTATTTGTTAAGTGATCAGTTGTTACTGTCAGCGAATGAGATGCAGTACACATGATTGCTGCGTGTTATTGATTTACAGGCGCTAGCAACACCACGCTTAGCCGCGTATACTCGTGACGCCATGCAGTCTAAATTAGTGAAAGCATTTTCACATTTTTTGTCAATTACTCTCTAGTCCGTGGTGCAGTACTCATGGAGATATCGATTATTGTACGCCAGAAATTAATTTGTAAAAAATACTAATAAAATGAAAATCCAAGGTATCGATTTTTTTAAACTAATAAAAAGAAAAGGTACCGATCGTAGTTGATATTGATGCGGGAGCAAAATTTTACGAAACATCGACAATATATATAGTGTCGTTAGCTCTCAATTAGTTATCAATAGCATTATCAGAGTGGTAGTTAGTGTCCTTGTAGACTATATCACTTCTGACGTAATGCTCACTTGGAAGTCCCAGATAGCTTTCAGGGAGGCGGCGTTCTTTTCCTCTTCGGTGTTTAGCACGTGAGAGGCGTGGTCGCCCACCATTGCCTGCAAGGGTAAATCACACGGTATATATAGGCGGTGTCGTTTTGATCAATTATAAAAAAATTAAAATTTTATAAAATATATTAATTTATATTTTTTATTATATATATTAATATATTATTTTATCAAATATTATTTTATCAAATATAGCCCTAACCCTAACCCTAACCCTAACCCTAACCCTAATCCTAACCCTAACCCTAATATTAACCCTAACCCTAACATTAACCCTAACCCTAAATCTAACCCTAATCCTAACCCTAACCCTAACATTAACCCTAACCCTAACCTGACATTAACCCTAACCCTAACCCTAATCCTAATCTAACCCTAACCCTAACCCTAATCCTAACCCTAACCCTAACATTAACCCTAACCCTAAATCTAACCCTAACCCTAATCCTAACCATAACCCTAACATTAACCCTAACCCTAAATCTAACCCTAATCCTAACCCTAAACCTAACATTAACCCTAACCCTAACATTAACCCTAACAGTAACCCTATAACCCTAATCCTAACCCTAACCCTAACATTAACCCTAACATTAACCCTAACCCTAACATTAATCCTAACCCTAAATATAACCCTAACCCTAACCCTATCCCTATCGGGCTCCGATGACGAAAGTACATATCAGTAGCACCGGGGCAAGTTCATTTGCGCGCGTAGGTGTTTATATGTTTCGTGGGAGGCGTGTTCATGCTCGATTGTTTGCGAGTAGGCCTACGTGAATAGGGTTTGTCTATATTCAGGCCGGTACAGGAGATAATTTGCATATCACTTCCAGCTGTGAAGAAGATGGTGAAGGAGGAGGAAAGGGAGAAGGGAGAAGGTGGTGGAGAAGAAGGAGGGGAGAAGCTGGTGGAGAAGGAGGAAGGGGAGAAGGGAGAAGGTGGTGGAGAGGGGGGAGGGGAGAAGCTGGTGGAGAAGGAGGAGGGGAGAAGGTGGTGGAGAAGGAGGAGGGGAGAAGCTGGTGGAGAAGGAAGTGGGGGAGAAGCTGGTGGAGAATGAAGAAGGGAGAAGGTGGTGCCAGGCAGAAGGGCACCTCCCTGCCACCTTCTCCACCACCTCCTCCTTCTCCACCACCTCCTCCTTCTCCACCACCTCCTCCACCAGCTTCTCCCCTCCTCCTTCTCCACCAGCTTCTCCCCTCGCCCTTCTCCACCACCTTCTCCCTTCTCCCCTCCTCCTTCTCCACCAGCTTCTCTCCTCCTTCTCCACCGCAATTACATCTGATTGGTTATAACACAAACCACGTGACAAAATATGCAAATTATCTCCTGTACCAGCCTGAATATAGACAAACCCTACGTGTTTAGCTTCCTGTGCGTGCGGGGCAGCTTGCGCGTGTGCGTGCGTGCGTGCGCGTACCTGCGTGCCTATTCATACGATATATGAATTTTACCTCGGGGACGACGATGAAGCAGATGGTGAGGACTGTAATGACTATGTTCACCCAGAATATCCAGCGGAGGAAGGTAAAGTATGAAGCAACGACGGTGCCGAAATGACCTGTAGAAAATGTAGATAACGCACACACTCATGCCACAACTAACACCGTCTCCACCAATCAAGCACTCACGCTACAACTCACGTCCTCTCCACAACCCACACGCTCACGCTACCATGCTCTCACGCCCACTCACGTCCGCTGTACCACTCGCGCTTTTATGTACGTATACACTCACCGAATACGACGAATTATGATTATAATAGACACTTTCACTTCTATATTTTCTGAACAACCGTTCTAAACGCAGATGACATCGCGTCATTCTGTGCAAACAGTGTAAGGATCTGTTACGCCTAGCAATATCTGGGGGTTTTCAAGACAGGTGACTGCTTAAAAGTTCCATCGTTTTGTGAACATAGCGGAGTGCCCGGTGAAAGGGTCTAAAGATATTTTCGAATGAGTTATTTAGCTTTCGACAACCGATATCCAAGACTCACTCTCTATCCGCCGTATCCGGATCTCCCATGGGATCAGTAGCACAATGTAGTTGGAGAAGCTGCGTTTCATCTTCTTCCAGAACTAGATTGCAAAAACTGTCGATAGTATCGCATCGTCGGTGCATGCGGGGTACCGGCTTTCGCCAGTTGTCATTCGTTAAAGCTCGCTGCAAT
The DNA here is from genome assembly GCF_000485595.1 of Priapulus caudatus. Classification (NCBI taxonomy): domain Eukaryota; kingdom Metazoa; phylum Priapulida; class Priapulimorpha; order Priapulimorphida; family Priapulidae; genus Priapulus; species Priapulus caudatus. Next base: position 204,108 of record NW_014577105.1, on the reverse strand, counting down.
TATCGGTAACTTATAGAGAGGAAAACTTTGACACCTATACAGGTGTCTGCAGCTCTATCGTCCGCTGATGAGTTAAAGCAAAGCACCCGAAATTGGCGAGTCGCGGGAATTTTCTTTTATATCGAGCTGCGCGACAAAATTGGAAAACCGAGAGGCCTCGGTGTTAAACCGTGGTGATGGGAATAGATGATTAAATGCTAACGCCTACGGGAAAATTTAGAGAGCGCGCAGAATAGAGCAAGCTACGGCGGGGTAGCGGAAAGCTGTTTCTGGTATAACGTATTAGAAAAACGCACAGAGCTTGCTCTCTGGCAGAGTTTTTATTGGGAATCCAGGGTTATAGCAGTGTTCCAGCATAGTAATGCAACGGATTTTGGCCGCGGAACCGCGTTGCCACTGCCTTTGACAAAATCCGTATTGACCCAAGGCTGATGATGAGCAAGAGTAATATAAACACGTTATAAAACCATAATATTGCAGTTGGCCGAAGCAGCAGAGATATTTTAATTTCATCATTAATCAGCAAGCATTTTCGTTACCAATCATCAGCAAGCCTATGTCACACAGGGTCGTTTACAGGAAGCGTACTTTGTTAAAACTTTTGTACGTTGGTAGTCGGGAATTAGTTAACGTTACGTAATTACGTATCGCGCTCAGATTTAGAACAGTTGCATTCGTATATTTGATTCACCAATATAGTCGTTCTTGGCGAGCAATCAAATGCTGCAGTAGTACTATCCCAGACAAATAATAACCAGAAATACGAACTTTTCAGATCAATAACGCTGCAGGTTGGCCAAAGCATTTCACAATATCACTGCTTCAAGTTGCGTGGTAAGGCACTGAGCGGATATACAGCTGAGATGAGATACTAGCCTTAAGCTACAGTTGCTATTTGCCTCGCTATGTAGAGAGGTGTATTCACAATGGCTATGATTATAGACATATAATATATATATATATATATATATATATATATATATATTAGATAGATATATTCAATAATGTCTCAAAATCATCGAAGCATCGCACCTGTCCACCACTCTATTTTTGTTTACCTTAACTCCGACTACTTGATATCCTCGTGTCTTTGAGAGCCGGCCCTCTATCTTCTCTACGTATCGTCTTGCCATCCTATACACACATGGTGTTAGTGGAAATATAGACGCGCTCGAAATTTAAATTATTTCTACGCAAGTTGCTCGCTGAGATGGATATGCGAAACGTACGGACAAAAGTGTAGCATACATAAAAACTTAAGCAGGAATTAAAATGTCTGTAGGCTTAAAATCATGAATATTAATCCGCTTGTGATATTCGCGTTAATTACAATTGACGGCGGAGTTATATTTTAATTAAAATAATAAACACACATTTGAAAGTGGCGTTTTTTGTAAAACATCGAAATTATTCAATCAATTGTGCTTGCGGTCTTTAAAACAACATTACGTTCGTATGACAGTTTAATGTCAGGTTTCTGATTAAACGCCAAGATTGATTATAACGCTTATAACGGCATGTCGCTTTGGGTGTTTGATTATTACCTCATTTTATCTATACCCCCCCCCCGAGTAAAAAATGGACTTTTGCTTGAATATTTTGAACGTTCTCAGGTTTTTGATGAATAGTGAGATGTAGAAAGCGCTTATCTTTTGTCAAATTTGACCATAATAGCAATTTTTCTATTGCGTTCTATGTTACTTGGTTTTTGTACCTGTGCGTGATTGGGCAAATCAACGTGTATGCACATACGAACATAACATACTTTAGCCAATGGCGCCCAAAGGCATCAGTGGGGGCTAGCTATATGAACGATGAGTTGATAGGACGAGTAGTATAGTATTTGACCAATCTCATGCATGTATTGCTCTACCCGTGGACGTGTGCTATTTAGCGGACAAATACGACGTAAGTTTTCGCATATATGTAGCGAGCTTTTTGCTGTACCTGTTCTGCTAGCAAGCTTTTCGCTGTACATGTTCTGCTAGCATCTATGACAAATACGACATACGCATATACACACTAACTGCCGCTTTCCTATGACACTATTTGTCATAGGAAGATTCTTCCTATAACAAATATTGGTGAGTCAACTTCGTTCCGCTTTACAGCTGAAATTCACTGCTTGCGTTCATACTAGCGCTCCTAAACTCCTATGATGCGCACAACACATACAACAATATTTGTTATAGGAAGCATCTTCCTATGACAAATAGTGTCATAGGAGAGCGTATATGCTTATGTCGTATTTGTCATAGATGCTAGCAGAACATGCTGACATATGAACGAGTTGTGCTGGAGCGTCGATTGCTAAGGGCATGTGAGTATACAAACGTGCTCCAAACTAGCCACGTCAAGAAAGTTTCGTGTCTATGCTATTTTTACCGTAGAGTCTGCAATTTCTTCTTCATCCTCCATGGCTTCAGACGCAAGCTCTCGATGATCTCCTTGTGTTGCCGCAGTCTTTCCAGTATCTCTCCCTCCTCCTCCTCCTCATCGCTGTCCTCATCCCGGTAGAGGGCGGTGTAGTCCTCAGCTTCTCTACGCGAGCAAGTTATTGACGCGTGATAAGTTTACTAAGCACTTGTTGAAAAGTTTTGCGCATCATTTGTCAGAAGACGATTTCACTTGTCTGCGTGATTTGTAGTGAATTAACTAGATCTCGTGTTAAATAATGAAACGTGTAATATCATACTTTATATGAAGTGATAAAATTGCAAGTATTTGCAATATGCGTACTGTATGCAGACATAAAACAATATATTGCATTGGTACGCAAAGCTTGTGACTGAGAGTAGCATTTCTAGTGAAGACAATCAGTTGGAACCGGGCGTACGCACGCGCGCGATAATGTTTTTCATTAATAGATCGGTGAACGAAATTTGGAAATAATGGGCAATTTAGGATAATTTAAAACACCCACTGGGCCATTAATGCTGCGCTGCGACGCAGAAAGGCAGAAAATATAGAAAAATAGCTAACGTTAGTCGCATTACCAACAGAATGTTAATTCAGCGGTATAAAGCTTCCGGTGCCAACTTAATAAGGCACAGAAAAGAAACCAGACAAAAACGCAACGCAAAGCAAATCGATAGAACGTTCCCAAATTTTAAATTGGTTTAAAAAATAGGGTTTCCGTTCATTTCATTTTGACCGCTAAAACGTAGCGTATAACGTAAAGTACCGTAGAAAGTACCAAGACTCGGTGGAAAGCAGATCCGGTTACGAAATTGACAGCCAATTATTTACAAACGTCGATTAACTGTTCTGCCCCAGGTGCGCCAGACCGACGCACAGGTGTATGCATCGATGAAAATTTATTCGCGTAATCTGTTATAATTTCCTTACTCAGCGAAATCGTTTGTATTATTCAACAAACAGTCAATATGTATCATTGTAAAATCGTAGAAACACACACACACACACACACACACACACACACACACACACACACACACACACACACACACACACACACACACATACATGCACACACACACACACACACACACACACACACACAC
>NW_014577105.1:191200-199232 GCF_000485595.1 Priapulus caudatus | reverse complement strand
TTATTTTACATAGCCCTTCACTCCATATAGGCAGTATGCGTTCACACCCCGATTCGTGTTACACCACCCCCTTCGGGAACCTTGACCGGAGTCGGGCCATTTCCGGTGTCACCCTTACCAGCTGGGAATAGTGTTCCTTGGTCTACCGCTCAGTATTTCTAATTCTGAACTGACTTTCCCTCTCTGTATTAGCACGATAATATGTTATATGTGCGCATGCGTGTGTGTGTGTGTGTGCGTGTATGTGTGGTGTGTGTGTGTGTGTGTGTGGTGTGTGTGTGTGTGTGTGTGTGTGTGTGTGTGCGTATGTATGTGTGTGTGTGTGTGTGGTGTGTGTGTGTGTGTGTGTGTGTGTGTGTGTGTGTGTGTGTGTGTGTGTGTGCGTGTGTGTGCGTGTGTGCGTGGTGTGTGTGTGTGCGCGTGCGCGCGCGTGTGTGTATGTAGGCCTAGGTGTGTGTACGTGTGTGTGCTTATCTATTTAAGATATTACAATTCTTATTCTATTTCTGCTGCTGCTGCTGCTTATGATGATGATGATGATGATGATGATGATGTATATGATGATGATGTGGATTGTTTATATGATGATGTCCGCATGACGTATTGGCTGGTGAATGACTATCAAGCGTAGCCATATGAAACGAAATTTTCGCGTGAACGAGGCGATGGCGCTTAAATCTCATCCATCAATTCTACATTCGTGCTATAAGTGGATGCAGACATCTGCGGTCAGCGCAGCGCTTACACACATCGATTCAGCCTGTGCACTGTGCAGGGGCGAAAACCTACGTAAGCAGCAAACCATCTATCCTCCGAAGAAAGAAGCAAAGCCATTCGTGTATGATTAATGGATATATGATGATATTTGTATGGTACCGCGCTATGAGTAATTTTCGGAAGGTAGCTTGTTGCATATGAAATGCCTCCGAGTGCAAAGAAAGAGGCTTGTACGGCAATCGATTGTGTTTTGTTCGTGGCCACATATTGCCAAGTACAAAAGCAGCGCTTTACTACGAAGCGCAGAAGGCTCATTCGAATGCGAGAATGCAAAATTGCAGAGATGTGAAATGCGAAAGTATGGCGAAATGCCGAAAATGCGAGATTGCGAAATGCGAAATGCGAAAATGCGGGAGATTGTGAAAATGTAAATCTGCGGACTTTATGTACAGCGAATCAGCACTTAGCTTCTCATCATGTTTACAAGGTGGACCAATGAAATACCGTCTTGACATTCAAGATGCTATGGGTTCTCGAGGCAAATAAGGCGTTCAAGTTGGACGGCGTTCAAGTATGGTAAAACAAAACTAACGTCATTTTGGCGCATTCGCAAGTTTCTGGTTGACAGCCAGTCTTAAATATGTGATTCATGAACTGGGTCAGTCGCACGAGAACGACCGGTCTAAGCTAGGGCAGGTGGTAAACAATGGCCTGCTCAGGCAGGCACGCACAGAGGGGGTACACGCACGTACACGCGGCGTAGCACGCGGGTAGCACGCACGTACACGCAGGGGTACAACGCGGGTACACGCACGTACACGCAGGTACACGACGTACACCACGTACACGCACTGGCACGGGGCATAGCACGCACGTACACGACGTAGCACGCGGGAACACCGCGCGTACACGCGGGAACAGGCGCGTACACCGCGGGTAGCAGCGCACGGTAACACGCAGATACCGCACGTACACGCGGCGGGTACACGTACGTACACGCACGTTCACACGCACGTACACGCAACGTGCACGCGGTACACGCAGCGTAGCACGCGGGGTACACGCGGTGTACACAGCACGTACACGCACGTACACGCAGATACGACGCACGCTACACGGCGGGTACACGCACGTTACACGCAGTGCACGCCGTAGCCCGCACACGTTCCCGCGTGTACGTCGTGTACGCGGCCCCGTAAAACGTGGTGTATCTCGTGTATCTGCGTGTCACGTGCGTGTACCCGCGTGTACGTGGCGTGTATCTGCGTGTACGTGCGTGTACGTGCGTGTACCGCGCGTGTACCCGCGTGTTACGTGCGTGTACGGCGCTGTGCACGTGTGCCGTGTACCCGCGTGCACGTGCGTGTACGTGCGTGTACCGCGTCTGCACCGTGCGTGTACCTGCTGTGTACGTGTGCGTGTACCTACGTGTACGTGCGTGTATCCGCGGTGTACCCGCGTGTATGGTGTCTTGGGTGATAACCCGCGTGTACCTACGCTGTACGTGCGCTGTACCGGCGCGTGTCCCGCGCTGTTTTACGTGCGTGTACCCGCGTGTACGTGCGTGGTACCGCGTGTACACGGCTGTGTACGTGCGTTGTACGTGCGTGTACGTGCGTTACCCCGCCCGTGCACGTCGTGTACGCTGCGTGCTAACCTGCGGTGTACGTGCGTGTACGTGTGATGGCAGTGCGTTACCGTGCGTGTACCTGCGGTGTACGTGCGTGTACCCGCGTGTACCCGCGTGTACGTGGCGCTGCTTTCCCGGCTCTGTTGCATGCTGCCTTAAGCAGCCAATTCGTTTACAAAATTGCCTAGCTTAGGTCCTGCGTTTGGTGCGATGACCCAGGTCATCGAATAATATTTAAGACTGGAGTCAATCAGAAACTGCGCATGCACCAAAATGACGTAGTTTGTTTACCAACTTGAACGCCACTTGAACGTCCCTTATTTGCCTCGAAGACCCAAGCATTGAATGTCAAACGGTATTTCATTGGTCACCTTGTAAACATGATGAAAGCTAAGTGCTGATTCGCTGTACATAAAGTCCCAGTTTACATTTCACATCTCGCATTTCGCATTTCGCATCTCGCATTTCGCATTTCGCATTTCGCATCTCGCATTTCGCATCTCGCATCTCGCATTTCGCATCTCGCATCTCGCATTTCGCATTTCGCATTTCGCATGAGCCTTCTGGGCTTTCGTACTTTACCGCTCGACAGTACGCTATACGCAGTATTGCCGTTTAAAATTTCTAATTCCTTCTCTGTTGAAGATAAATGCATTGACTTTTCTCAACACGCCACCATTTTGCTTCATATAATGATCCGGTTTGTCAGAAGCGCTTAGATGTTAGGACCAGTTATACAAATCGAAATCGGTAGCTAATAACTTGCTACGCCCGCTAGTACGATGGATTATCAGAAATACATTCACAGATTGCCCACCACATGAGGTGAGCGCGGTCTAGTTTGCACTCATGCTAATATCAACATACAAGCGTCGCAGATATATTAAATTAGCGTGAAACGAGACGACAGCCACCTGATCAAATCAATGACAGTAAATGGAGAAAAAGGGGAGAATGGATGGGGCTGGAGAAAGAGATTGAGAGTGAGAGAGGTATTGAGAGAACGTGTGTGGGAAACAGAGGGTGAAAGAAGACGAAGAAGTTAAGCGACCATGAGAAACAGGAGTGCGAGAGAAATATAGGAAGAGATGGACATTGTTAGTGAAAACACCTGTTCGAGAGAGACAGGGAGAGAGAGAGAGAGAGAGAGAGAGAGAGAGAGAGAGAGAGAGATAGATAGAGATAGAGAGATGAGAGACGGAAACAGGCCGGAAGAAGGAAATTGACTTATATACCGATCGGAATGAATAGCGCAGTTCTCTTCACAGGCCGTAAGCCGATCGCAACCGCTAAACAGCTAACATTATAAGAAAGTGACGAAGAAAAAGACACCACATACTAATAGTGAATATAATTGCCAAAAACCTTTTACGCTAGTTGACATTGTGGCATGGTACACTGTAAACTGTTGCTTTATATTGTAACGATTATATGTTGAAGCGTGTTGTCAACGTTACTGTACGTCGACTGCCAACTGGAAATACAGGCATTAGAGGCGATATAGCCCCAGCATTATAGATATATTTACTATAGTACTTAATACAGTATACTGAGTATAGTATAGTATATTCACTGTTCGGTGAAGGATCTTTATTATAAGAGTTTGTGATCGGTCTGCGACGCGGGATAATGGTTTATTCGAGTGATGTACGCAATCTCTATCACGATTAAATACCTGCCGTAAGTTAACTAGTGTCTGCTTGCGCACATCACACACACACACACGCACACACACACACACACACACACACACACACACACACACACACACACACACACACACACACACACATCCCTTGTTGCAAGCAAAGTGAGGGTGTCGCCTAAGAATATTCACGACGTCAAAACCAAAGGCCGTCCACGCATTAACGCCTGCTGCACCAACAACCCTGAAAGAATCCAAAGGTTCATGGACACTTTCCAAACGGCAATGGAGACCCTCTCAACCAGTGACGTCACCGTCCATTCCAAGTGGCTTCAACTTCGTGACACTATCTACAGCTCGGCCCTCACAGCATACGGGAGGAAGGAGCGCAGAAATATAACTGTGATTGATTTGCCTAATATGTTGCTTTTGAGATTTTACGTGCAGTTGAGCCAGCCTTGTGCACAAGTAGGTCTGCCTCCAACCGGTTGAGGTTTTCTGTCTTTATCACTATTCTGACGAGAATCTAAAAAAGATAATTATAAAAAAGAATTTCAAAACAAAATAACATCACTGAGATTAAAGCACAATGGCAAGTAAAAACACTCACGTTTATACTTGTGGTATCTATACATGTAGTGGATGAGCAGCCCAAAGTTTAGGATAATTAGGAAAAAGAGAGCTGCATTATTTAAGGTAAATTACCTCTGGGCACAGAACTAAATCAAACATCTTGTTTGGCACGTTGCGCCCCACAATATGCTGCTTCATAAATGTGTAGGTTTCAGGCATCTGTAATGATAGAGAGACTTAGAAATACATTTAATATACCATATTTACCGTCTCATAAGACGATAGAAGTGGTAACACGCACAATATAATTAGCTAGGTCTTTTTGGGAAACAGAATTGGGAATCTTTGGGTGGTAAGATGCATGTTGCTTTTTGAGGGCATTTTTCAGAAAAAAAGTGCATCTTATGAGATGGGAAATATGGTACTCCAATATCTCACCCAAATTTAACTGATAAAATATGGAAATTTTAAGTTTCCAACCATTAAAAAGTCTTAAAGAAGTATTGAATACAAAATCAACTTTACTTTCATTTTAATGCTAGAATCACATGTTATATTATAATATAGCTGTTGGTACAATTATGAAAAAAATGCCTACAATGTCATCTGCTAGTAGGAGGAGCCCTGTTGAGGGCAGTAATGCCTGGACGCTTCTTGGCGTCTGAGCTCTGAACTTTTGCAGCCTCTGGCTGCATTCTGTTCTAATTACGTCTTGTATTATTTTCTGAAAATGCATGTAGATACCTATTTAAGATACCTAAAGATACCTAGGTTTACCTATAATTATAGTGTGAACTCTTACCTCCTACTTGGTAAATTTAAGCATAGATATACATAAACATGTATGTATATATAGCACATATACAAGTAGGCCCTGTTTTACGACGCTTCATTTTACCACTTCACATTAACGACGTTTTCAAAATTACCTAAAAAATTGTTGAAAATCACAAAATAATCGCAATCCAGTAACAAATTGCAGCAAGGCCTGTCACAGGTAGAATATCGTAGAATTTGGTCAAATGTTTTGTCTTATTTTACAACTTTTCATTTTACAACATTTTTGCTGGAACCTAACCCTGGCGTAAAATGAGGCCTACTTGTGTGTGTGTGTGTGTGTGTGTGTGTGTGTGTGTGTGTGTGTGTGTGTGTGTGTGTGTGTGTGTGTGTGTGTGTGTGTCAGTGTTTGGGGCGACCCAGTGAGCACTAACACTATCTTCAAAATTCATCTTTTTAAACGAGCTGTGTAAGATCCTATTTAATGTGATGTAGCCATTGTTACTGATATCTCCATGTGAAGTAACGCTTCACTTTGACTTCACTCGTCCAAGAGAATACATGGACAACAACACACAGTAGTGTACGCTGTTGATAGTCGTTTTAATAGAGTCCAGTGCCGGCGTGTACCTATCAACGTAGAGTAGAAATCGCTGGATGATTACATACTGATTATTTCCTAACTCATCTATAAACATCTTACGAACATTCGCAGGCTGCCTAGATTTCTATTTGCCTAGCTGATTATTCTCAACTCAAGCCTGTTTAACAGCTAAAATAGTAAAGCTTGAGTCATGATAGACAGCTTTGATCGCGTATGTCAGCTATATCGTTGCCATAGTGGAAAGTTCATGCAATTGTTGCTAGAGGTCATTCTAAACTTGAAAAAATGTATTATCTTATATTGGCCTGCCCTAAAAATTAGAAACGTTTGTACGTTTTAATTCAGAGTCGGAAAAGTTGACAAGGGAATTCTGACTGTTTCTCAACATAATATTATTTACATATAATTCCGGCGGAGTGCCAAGACAATGGAATCTTGTCTAACGGGTCTGTTCCGGTCACCGCATGTACGTGGCGTTATTTCACGGCTGATTTCGGTGGTCATCAAAATCTCAAGAAAGCTTCTATATATATAAAGTTGTTCAGCCGAATTAGTCCGTACTCGCATAACTAGAGAACTCCGCAGCCTAGAGGAAAATCTATATATATAAAGTTGTTCAGCCGAATTAGTCCGTACTCGCATAACTAGAGAACTCCGCAGCCTAGAGAAAAACTAAAGATATTTAAGAATCAGCACGTCTGGGAGGTTGTTCTGGCAGAAACAAAAATTTTAAAAAGTTAAAAAGTTAACTAACAATTTATAAAAAATGTACGTTCATTCAATTAGAATGCGCGGTGCGTATTAGCATTAACCATCACGTTACGATGATGAATCTATTGGCTGTAATGTGTAAATAATGCCATAAACGGCCGCAGCAGGCCTAATCCGCTAAGAGGCAGGCATACTACAGGTAAAGGCCTCGCAATTGTTTACCGTATGCACTATATCGTCTCTAGAAAATGCCTTTTTTTTTAGGCTTTTTTCGCCAGAAGAATTCTGGCACTAAAGTGCAATACACTCCTGCCCTATGTCTCACCTGCACCACACAGTTAGCATCGACTTCGTGGACGCGTCTAGTGAATCAGCCGTCACATCCGCCAACAACCAACTATACTTAGACACTCCTGGGACGTGAAACTTCGCGTACCTTTCGTTCGCTCTGTTAATTGATTTGCCATTCTAAGCCAGATAGCCGCGCCCGCCGCTCCGCATGCCATGGTTCGGCGCCGCCTCTTGCCATTTTTCTGGATCCCGCTGTAATGAAACTGCGGATCCGCGATCTCTTACTCATGCTAGAATTAATTTCCGCCATCAGCTCTCCAGAAGCTCGGGCAAAAGTTTCGACGCCGGAGCAATACCGAGCATCTTGAATCTGTAGTTATTTAACATAAATAAAGTGTATGTTGTGTAAGCCGCCCTAGCACGAGTAACAGCTCATGTGACGTATCTTTTTAATCTAATTTATGTCGATTAGCTTATACAGGCCTGCCGCCCTATGCGACGCGCACTCGCTACTGCTTGTTCACACATCCCTCAGAACACATCCGTCCTTCCTACCCCGGGGATGTCCGGTGTTCGATTCACAGCTGGCGGGATCTTATTTCTGCCCCTTTTTTCCTCTTTTTCCGTTTACCTAACCTCTTTAGTATGCTACTTCTGGCATCCGTTACCCAGTACTTCTGCCACCTTCAACAATTTACAAACAATTAATCTTATCTATAATACTATTCATTAAAAAAATAGAGGCAAACAAAGTTACCACATGCTCTAAAAAATTGAACAACAAATTAAATACTTAATTCTTCAATATGTCATGGCAGCAACGGGTGTGAGTGTCTTCAAGATTATTGTTTGTTCAGCAAACACACTTGACGCTATTTTGCTACCAGGTTGAACACGAGTGAATATATGTGAACAGAGTGAGAACTCAATTCTTATAAGCGTATTTTTCTGAAGTTCTTGGTTAGCGCTAACAGCTTCTTCTTTTTTTTCTTATTATTTTGGTTACTGTTCTTGGCGTCCTTGTGCGGATGGAATCCGGGATGGGGGATGCCGGCTGTGCCGGACACCCCGAGCACGCTCAACC
>NW_014577105.1:188507-190917 GCF_000485595.1 Priapulus caudatus | reverse complement strand
ATATTCACTTCAATGTATTCACTTCTTAAATGTTTTCGAGAAAACCCCGCTTCATTCACTATTAGGTTACATACATTCGCCATTTCACAAACATCAGACAAGTCAGGAGTAGTCCTATCAGCCCTCCTGTCAGCGCACGGATGACAAAGCGAAGAACCAGGGTCTATTGCTAAGACTTCGCTCTATTTCTATTTTTGTTAAATGTCGCGAATGCTGATTTACTAAAGTGGAATGAGCGGCGGCTTTCTGAAAACATAATCTTTTAAAAAGTGAATAACGATTGAAGTGATGTATACACTATCCAGTAGCAAGGTAAAGCATGTAGATGGGCAACGAGTTAGTGTTTTCGCGCAATAGCCCGGCGTACGCGGCCGCATTAGACAGCGCATGCATTTTTGTATGCCGATCCACGCAATTTCAATCGCACCCCATTCTGTCCCAATAACCCTCACCAAAATAAAATAAAGTTATGAATGGCGAACAGAATTATTAAAAGGTCTCGCGACTGTATACTTAGCGTTTCTTAGATTTACATTGCAATTTCTTGCGGTCGTCTTATGTAGCTTTATAGAATACTGCATTAATTCCTCCCTAAGCGCGATACTTGGAAAATACAGCCGTGTAAAGTCATAATAATATTATATGACTGTCGCTTACTTCAAGAGCCATTTCGCTAGTGCTTTCTGATTCCGTCATTAATCTTGCTACTTAATTTATTATATCAAGAAAACAAATTAACATAATATATAGCAATATTATTCGAATAATACATGACAACATAATAATAACATAATTAAAACACACATAATAATAACAGTGCATAATAGAAAGCGTTATATTATGTATTCCGGTAATAAAATAATATATTATAATATAAAGAATAATATAACAAAATAGATATTAAAAAATAAACATGAATAGTAATATTAGTACATGATAATGTGATTTTTATGTTATATTATGTCATCCGATAGCAGCAGGACTTCTGGAAACGGATTGAACTGAGTGAGAATTTAGAACTAAAAGCATTAAGAATAACTAAAAGTGAAAGGACAACGCCTGTCGGTAATCGAGTTCTGCCCTCGATAGATTTTTCCTGCTTTGGTTTACAACCTTGGCTTTATTCATTATTCGTGATTTTTAGCAATTTGACTTAGCGGCATCCACGCGTGCATAATTGTAACTGAGCCGAGGTCAACCCTATGTCTGTGTGATATGCGGTGGTGCACACGGGTAACACATGTGGCGAAACGCGTTAATTGCTATACGTAGTGACCGTCATCTAGACTTTGCGCCGGGGTTTAATAATCGTAAGATTGACGAGAAAATGTTCTGGATGTAATAGCTGAACGCTTGACAAACGGTGGTGGACTGAGTCTTGTAACGGCAACGAATGTATTGCATGCGACAGCAGAAAATTACGAAAAATAATTAGTAATTTTGTTTAATAATTCTTTATAATGCATGAAATGTTTTACTCAATAAAACGGTAATAGAAAAACAATAAGACAGAATAGAAGCGGCATCTTTCAACACAAAAACACATTTCATTGGGAACAAATAAACCAACACGCGCTAGCAGTAACACGCACACCTATACACGCCAGCGGTATCATGCACGCATAACAATGAGCGATCATGCAAGTACGAAAGCACACGTTTGCGCGCACACGCATACTAGCAAACACGCACATACACGTATACACACACGCACACTAGCAAACACGCACACATACACGTACACGCACGCACGCGTACGCACAGAGAACGCGGGCGCGTCGATGCCAATACTTCATCGATACTAAATATGATGAACGAGTAAAAGGAAGCCGACCAATATAGAATAAAATATAGTTTTATAACATTAACATCTAAAGGTGTCCACTTTATAAAAGATAATTCAATGCGATTCATACCGAAAGCTTTAAATAAACAGAAAAAAACACGCAGTAAACCATTTGGCGCGAATTATCGCACGTATCCTAATCAATAAATCATTGGGACGACACATACGATCACAAGACGTTTTTCGAATACGATTAGTGCTGTTTAAAACGGCGTTAGTTCGTTAAAACCCGTTCGTAACATTAGTGAATATATACAGATGAACTCCGATCCGTTAAACGCAAGCGCCGGAATCGACATAGGCGTAGAGGTTACAACTTATCGAGGCAGCTAGCATGTATAGGTAAGCCCCGCAACGGAGCCACTGTGTAAACCGCGACAAGGAAAGGGTAGGATAAACACGGATCGTCAACACGCGCCGGCCCGGCTTCATGAATGCACGCCGTTCTCGTATAAGATTATCGACTATGGCGGCTGTCGGGACGGACCTTTCGCTCTTTCTCTCTCTCTCTCACTCACACACACACACACACACACACACACACACACACACGCTCACACATAC
>NW_014577105.1:170891-188497 GCF_000485595.1 Priapulus caudatus | reverse complement strand
AGTAACAGTGTGAGTATTTTTAATTAATTTATGTTCGATGCTTATACAGGCCTGCCGCCTATGGACGCACTCTACTGTTGTTCAACACCTAGAACATCCGTCTCCTACACCGGGATTCCGGGTTCGAGTCACAGCTGGGGATCTTATTTTCCCCTTTTTTCTCTTTTTCCTTTACCTACCTCTTTAGTATGTACTTCTGCATCTTCACCCAGTACTTCTGCCACTTCAAAATTTAAAAAATTAATTTATATAATATATTCATTAAAAAAATAAGAAAAGTTACAAAGTTAAAAATTGAAAACAAATTAATACTTAATTCGTCAATAGATGGCGGCAACGTGTGAGTGTCTTAAGATTATTGTTTGGTAGCAACAACTGAGCTATTTGTGCTACAGTTGAACACAGTGAATATAGTGAACAGGTGAGAACTCAATCTATAAGCGTACAGGCTGAAGTCTTGGTTAGGCTAAAGCTTCTTCTTTTGATTTCTTATTATTTGTTACTGTTTTGGTCCTTTGGGATGGAATGGGATGGGGGATGCGGTGTGATGGGATGAGTGGGATGGGATGGGATGGCATGGCAGGGCATGGGATGGCATGGAATGGCATGGCATGGCATGGCATGGCATGGGATGTCATGGGATGGCATAGAATGGGATGGATGGATGGATGCATAGATGGATGCATGGATAGATAGATAGTTAGTTTTTGTTGGGTATTTTCCTTTCAACTAAGCGGTCACCAACTGAGTAACGCCACTGATTTACCCGGGCAACGCCGGGTATCCCGCTTTTACTCTATAAGAGAGCAATCGTAGTTTCAAAGACACATGCCGATATCCGATAGATCTCGCTTGGTGAGTCACTCGCACGGGCTCACAGTCACTGTAGAAGTCTCCTCCCAACAGGAAATAAAATTAATTAAAGCACGAATCGCGCCGCCCTGGTGGTTCCATTGTGATTCATCCTGATAGAATTCAAACTGCACGCCGCGCCGCATTGCAAATTTTATTCTACTCGATGGTTCGGCGTTTTTGATATTATAATATAGGAGCTCAGCGTTGTATCGCGTACTGTTAGACCGAATAATTCTGTCTCATATAACCTTTTTTATATTTTGGTGAGGGTTATTGGGACAGAACAGGGGTTCATTGAAATTTCGTGAGATCGCATGCAAAATGCATGCGCTGCATGCTAATGCGGCCCGTACGCCGCTATTGGCGCGGAAAAAAACTACCGTTTCCTTCTACATGGCTTTACCTTGCTACTGATATGTGTATACATTCACTTCAATCGTTATTCACTTCTTAAATTGTTTTTCAGAAACCCCGCTTCATTCCACTTTAGTAAATAACATTCGCCATTTACAAACAATCAGACCAATCAGAGTGAGTCTATCAGCCCTCCTGCAGCGCCACAGATACAAGCGAAAACCAGGCTATTGTAAGACTCGCTCTGATTGGTCTGATTGTTTGTAAATGGCGAATGTGATTTACTAAAGTGGAATGAAGCGGGGTTTCTGAAAAATAATCTTTTAAAAAGTGAATAACGATTGAAGTGAATGTATACACATATCAGTAGCAAGGTAAAGCCATGTAGAATGGAACGGTCGGTTTTTTCCGCGCCAATAGCGGCGTACGGGCCGCATTAGCAGCGCATGCATTTTGTATGCGATCTCACGAAATTTCAATGCACCCCATTCTGTCCCAATAACCCTCACCAAAATAAAAATAAAGTTATATGGGACAGAATTATTCGGTCTACGCGTACTGTATACTTAGCGTTCTTAGTTTACATTGAAATTTCTGCGGTCGTCTTATGTAGTTTATAGATACTGCATGTAATTCCTCCCTAGCGCGATACTTGGAAATACAGCCGGTGTAAGTCATATAATATTATATGACGGTCGTTACTTCAAGAGCATTTCGCTTGTGCTTGTTATTCCGTCATAATCTTGCTATTAATTATTATATCAAGAAAACATAATTAACATAATATATAGAATATTATTCGAAATAATAACATGACAACATAAATAATAACATAATAAACACACATAATAATAACAGTGCATAATAAAGCGTTTATTATGTATTCCGGTAATAAAATAATATATTATAATATAAAGAATAATATAACAAAATAGATATTAAAAAATAAACATGAATAGTAATATTAGTACATGATAATGTGATTTTTATGTTATATTATGTCATCCGATAGGCAGCAGGACCTTCTGGAAACGGATTGAACTGAGTGAGAATTTAGAACTAAAAGCCATTAAGAATAACTAAAAGTGAAAGGACAACGCCTGTCGGTAACCGAGTTCTGCCCTTCGATAGATTTTCCTGCTTTGGTTTACAACCTTGGCTTTATTCATTATTCGTTGATTTTTAGCAATTTGACTTAGCGGCATCCACGCGTGCATAATTATAACTGAGCCGAGTTCAACCCTATGTCTCGTGTGATATGCGGTGGTGCACACGGGTAACAACAGCTGATTGGCGAAACGCGTAATTGCTATACGTAGTGACCGTCATCTAGACTTTGCGCCGGGTTTAATATCGTAAGATTGACGAGAAAAATGTTCTGGATGTAATAGCTGAACGCTTGACAAACGGTGGTGGACTGAGTGCTTGTAACGGCAACGAATGTATTTGCATGCGACAGCAGAAAATTACGAAAAATTAATTAGTATTTTGTTTAATAATTCTTTATAATGCATGAAATGTTTTACTCAATAAAACGGTAATAGAAGAAACAATAAGACAGAATAGAAGCGGCATCTTTCAACACAAAAACACATTTCATTGGGAACCAAATAAACAACACGCGCTAGCAGTAACACGCACAACCTATACACGCCAGGGTATCATGCGCAGATAACAATGAGCGATCATGCAAGTACGAAAGCACACGTTTGCGCGCACACGCATACTAGCAAACACGCACATACACGTATACACACACGCACACTAGCAAACACGCACACAGATACACGAACACGCACGCACGCGTACGCACAGAGAACGCGGCGGCGCGTCGATGCCAATACTTCATCGATACTAAATATTGATGAACGAGAAAAAGGAAGCCGACCAAATATAGAATAAAATATATAGTTTTATACATTAACATCTAAAGGTGTCCACTTCTATAAGAGATTAATTCAATGCATTCATACCGAAAGCTTAATAAACAGAAAAAAACACGCCAGTAAACGCATTTGGGCGAATTATCGCAGCGTATCCTCAATCAATAAATATTAGGACAGACACATTACGATCACAAGACGTTTTTCGAATACACCTTAGTGCTGTTTAAAACGGCGTTAGTTCGTTAAAAACCCGTTCGTAACATTAGTGAATATATACAGATGAAACTCCGATCCGTTAAACGCAACGCGCCGGACGGGAATGCGACATAGGCGGTAGAGGTGTAGCAACTTATCGAGGCAGCTTAGCATGTTACGGTAACGCCCGCACGGCAGCCACTTGTGTAAACCGCGACAAGGCAAAGGGTAGGATAAACACGGATCGTCAACACGACGCGCCGGCCCGGCTCATGAATGCACGGCCGTTTCTCGTCGATAAGATATCGATGGCGGCTGTCGGACGGACCTTGTCTCGCTCTATTCTCTCTCCTCCTCAGCTCACAGCACAGCCACACCACACACACACACACCACACACTACATTGCTGCACACATACACGCAATACACACAACACACACACACACACACACAACACACACCACACCACACACACCACACACACACACACACACACACACACACACACACACACGCCGCTGCAGCGCCTTGCGCGCGAACACACCCGACACATACACACAACACACACACACACACACACACACACACACACACACACACACACACACACACACACACACACACACACACGCGCGCGCGCGCACGCACACGCACACGCACACGCGCAAGCGCACACGCACACGCACACTTACATCAGCGGCGCGGCTCGACTACGCGACAATGCAATTCCTACATAGCTGATTCCTTTCAGTTGCGCAGGCATTTCAAATAAAGACCGCTCAGTATGTCGTAATAATCCATAACAAACATTCGCTTTCGTAGCTAAGCACGTAGATATTTGTTTAATAAAGTTACAGAAAATACGATCCGGTAAGGTCACACTAAGACCGCCGAAGCCATGTCATTTTCGCACGATGCTCACTTCGCGCCTCGATTCCCAGTGTTACTATCCGTAATTTTATATCTTTTCGGAGAACATTAGGACTCACCGGCCGGAGCCTGACAATCCGTCTGGTGGTTATTGGCGAGAAAGGGACAAATTAGAGAACGGACATGGATGGGGTAGGTAGGGAGATGTGGGAAAGTGACAGCATGGGGGGAAATACGGCGATGCAGATAGAGATGGGCGGACAGTGAGGGAAAAAGGGGAAGAGTAAGGGACAGATGCGTAGTAGTGGTAGCCGAACGCATTGACGCGAATACAGGCGTGCTTGTTAACCTGAATAGCCTCAATCATATCTGCGCGTTGCCGGCGATGCAGACCAACGTTTATCTAAGCTTCTCAGTGAAATTGGTTGATGGCGACGACAAAAGTGAAAGCCTTGGCGTGGAAGCCAACCTTACAAGCTGCGCAGCTATAGTTACATGTGTTCCCGAGTACACATCTCTATCTATCTGTCTATCTATTTATCTGTCTATCTATCTATCTATCTATCTATCTATCTATCTATCTATCTATCTATCTATCTATCTATCTATCTGTCTGTCTGTCTGTCTGTCTGTCTGTCTGTCTGTCTGTCTGTCTATCTATCTATCTATCTATCTATCTATCTATCCATCTATCCATCTATTCATCTATCCATCTATCTATCTATCCATCTATCTATCTATCCATCTATCTATCTATCCATCCATCCATCCATCCATCCATCCATCCATCCATCCATCCATCCATCCATCATCCATCCATCCATCCATCCATCCATCCATCAATCCATCCATCCATCTATCTATCTAACTATATATCTATCTAGCTATTTGTGTGCGTGCGTGCGTGCGTGTGTGTGTTATACGTATCAGGAGTGATACGTATGTATAACATAATAAGGCAAAAACATTTTTATCAAATTTACTTCAACAAATCAACGATTCGAATACCTCTCCATTAGCGCGGATCGAACACTTGTGCGCTATGTCGTAATGCGATATAATCTTTGCGAGATAACTGGTCCTTAATTCAATTCAGTTACCAGTTATGTACATAAAGTGTAAAATGCAATAAAATTCATGACACAATTATTTATGTGAGACTCTTCGTGGACAGTAATTTGGCCGGTAGAGCCTCGTGTCCTTCAATGCTTCGGCACACGGACACACTTACGCGTACCTGGCTTAACTAAGTAGCGTAACTTATATAATTCTGAACGTCAGAACCGTAATTCCCATACATCGATTTGCCGAGTGCACTTACAACATCTAGAATGTGGAGCATAATGCGTCCGTATTTGAAATGACCGTGTATGAAAACACGTCAGTGTAGCGTAGGCAATATTTCAACCGGAATCGATGAGGACAAAAGACCACCTTCATTGCTCCTACATTTATATGGGTATACGCGGAGTAATTTCGCGCAGGTCTCGAATGAACACACGACGTAAAAAAACGAATATATACGTTATTTTTCTAATCATTTCAAAACCAGTCGCGACCGTAGTCGAGCTGTGATAAATTCTGTATAAGCAGATATGTAATACGTGATGACAATGACAACAGCGGCTTATGATTGCCGCGTGAAAAATTACAGCCGACGTAATTTAGAGGCGTCGCTACGTATACGTGGATCGAATTCACGTAGTATATATACATATTGCGGGTCATCACCTCCTTGCAATCATACGCGTATACTCCTATCCTCATAATGCTTCTACATAGATCATACGGCGGCAAATTATTGTGACGCACTGCAGAATTCGGGCTTGTAAAAGAACTTGTTACGGAAGTGATCTTATATACTGGTCAACCAGGAATACCATTGAACTCTGCTTATAGCATTAAAATTAAGGGTAATTTATCGTAAAAGGTTAATTACTGTATGCAATCATTTAGCATTCACACGATTCGGACTTTTAAGCTCTCTGGGAGTAGCAGGCTGTACAAATAAATCATGTTTGTACAGATTGCGTCATCATTGCGCTTCTGCATTATGAGCAATAGCCCCTCCCCACACACACCGGAAATTGTTCATTTTGGTTTTCCGTTATTTCTCAGTAATGTTATATATACACTTACATTTTGTAGGAGATTCGCAGGTTTTGCCAAGTTTTTTTTACTATAGTTTACTTAAAGTTGTGCTTATACCAAAGTCAACGTAACCGAAGGTTGTACCGGGGTAACCTAATATTATCAATGTAAACAGTTAGCCTACATGTCCCTCTAAAGTTTGATTGCTTTCAATTTCAGATTAAATACGTCGGAAAATTCGTCATCGTATACACGAAGTGACGATAACAGAGTTTGAGCAACTGTGCTAATTACTACACATGGTTTCTGTGAAATGGCCTTAGTCCATCGAATCCGCATCTGATGAGGGCTGGCAGAAAATTCCTCTAAAGATTGCACGAGGGCTGCAAGGCTGCATGATGTCTTCCATCGATCGTCAGTCTACTTTCCTTTGGGCGTAAGCAATGGTAATTCATACATTAAGCAAACTTCTCACATCATAGGTTGGTTCGGTACGGCTACACCCCTCTGATTGAAATTAGCAGCAACACTTCTGGCACGAAGCATCGCGAACCGGACTTACGGCATCGCGATTACGGATTCATACTATATCTACGATTAAAGCTAAATAGCACGTTAAACAATGTATGTTCGTGTTTAAAACAACGATCGGCTCTACAATATGTTCATCTCTCTGTCTCGCTGTGCTCCGCCGTGCACGGGGCAATATGACCGAGCTTCAGATTGAAATTTCGATCGCACAGTGATTTAATCACTTATCAGGTAATCATGTAATTTACTTATATTGTACAGCGCGAGCATGCAAACATTGTGTCTGTAATATAGGAAACCATGTATAAGTCTGGGATGCTATGTAAAGGACAGCACGTCGGTGAACACGATAGGCTTACGAAAATTACGGGCATGCAGTAACATAGCAGTGAAATGGATATATATTACAGCTGTGGGAGATGTAACGCATACTGTTAGTGATACCGAAATTTAAAGCGATACACGACCCTAGGTTCCTTGCATATTTTCAATTTCAATAAGTTTAAAGGGACAGTAGCCTCTAGGATTTTACTGCATACAACTGTACTTACTGTATAACAAATCGTCTATACCCACGCGTATTTGTTACCAGATACCTAATTTAATTGTTATAATTATTTACACATCAACGCTACGAAATTTGAACGGCGCCATGACACCCGCGACCGTGCTGCCACCCCGAAAACGTTGCGTATTTGACAATTTATTTTGCAGGTTACAGACCGAGGGCTAATCACAAAAGGGCAATTATATTTATACCTAAATGCTATTTAACCGAACGATATTCATTTTAGGGCAAATTTATCCATATTATAACTGAAACTATATATGTCGTTTATAAGATATTACAATTAATAATATTTCTAATGGTGATTGAACCATGAAACGTTTTATGTAGCGTAATTATAACCTACATTAGCTGAAAATAACCCTAGAACCTAGAAAAAACTCTCCCTTTAAATTACACTACATAAAAATTTCAATTGGTCAATTTTTATTACTACTATTTTTAAATATTGTTATAAAACTGACGGCTATGTCATTACTCCCAACGACGGTGGCGCCACTACAAGCTCATTCACCGACAAAGTTGCGCAACGCAACATTTTGGCTGCAAGCTACATACCCGACCCGAGTGTATTTCTTATTTATTGCAATATCTTATAAAGCACTCGTATTTTCAGTTATAATGCGGGCGAAATTGTCCTAAAATAACAATCGTTCGGTTAAATAGAAGCTAGGTATAAATATAATTGCACTTTTGTGATTAGCTCTCGATCCCTAACGTGCAAAATAAATCATCCACGGTACTCGCAGTACTGTCTATGATGGCTCTGTTCTTCCACCCACGCCTCGAGCTGAGGAAAATTTTGGTATCCATGTTGATGATCAATCTCAACGTTTAAGAACACATAAATGAACGTGCTGCTGCCAAAGATCTCAAAAAGCTGACACTGTATTTTGGCGGATCACGGAAACTTTCTCGATCATGATTTCTGCACTGAAGTTGTTACTTTGGCTTTGTTTTACCTGATATTGATGTATGGTTATTCGTTGTGTGGCGAAATGCCGCGAAAAGTGATATTGACAAAGTCTATTACCGCAGACACGTTCGCTAGACTATCCAGGACGCCCGCACTCGAAGTAGTCTTCTCTTGCCCAGCTAGGTTTATGACTGTGTCGCGAGCCAACGTTTTTATTACCATCGATCTCTTTTAACTTACGACAAAAGTTTGACGTAAGCAAGGCACCTGCCGTATTCTTCATACGTTTTTTTAAACTTTTAACATACTGTGGAGGCTGCCAGACGGACGCGTAGTGTGTGTGCAGATGAAGGCGCGTTGTAGTGTCCGCCCGGTGCACGCAACTGAAATGCGACGAAAAATCTTTCGGCAGTGTGCGCGGCAATCTGTGAATTGCATAATTTACCCTCCTGCGTTTGAGATCCCCCCACCATTTCGTTCTTTTAAAGGTCGTCGCGTCTAATAAGAAAATTTTGCCCTAGTCAAATAGGCCCATGTGTGCTCTACTTACCAGTAAATTTTTTCGTCAATAGTATTTCAACCTATTGGTGTAGTTTATTAATGATTTAAACCGGTCTGTTGCTGTGAGACGGGCCGCATGTTGTGGAAGATAGGTCCGGGCGCAATTGATTGTGTCTGAGGGCGCTAACTGTCTTTTTCCGTCGTTAATAACGTTTTTATCTATACTATACTTACTAGAGGAGAGAGATGAAGAGAAGAGAGAGAGAGGAGAGAGAGAGAGAAGAGAGAGAATAGAGATGAGAGAGAGAAGGGAGAGAGAGAGAGAGCAGAGAGAGAGAGCGAGCAGCCCCTATTCTATGTTGAAATTACAAGTTTCCCTTGATAAGAAAATTGTTATCTTACTCAATAGGGTGCTTAAAACATATCCCCGCATGAGGCTGCTAGTCCTGATAAGGGGCTGGTTTTATTTTCGCATCATTTTGCGCTTAAGCTTGGCCTTCAATACACAATTTGTTCTGCCAATCCTCTTCGTTCCTATGCGTCTCGTTTCTTTGGTGTGTTGCGGCGTAACCTTAGCTTTGCCAATTCTAAAACTCGGTCCTTGCCTTTTAAAACTATGATTCTCCCCATATTAGAATGTGCTTTGCCAGGCTGGTGCCCCTATACCTACACGTAAGAACTGTTCTAAATTGGATGCCATTCAGCATAAAGCTGCGAAGGACGGGTTTCAAAAAGATTATCGATGATTAGCTCTGAAGGTTTGCTTTGGCTCAACCTTGATTGGCCTCCTCTTTGTGGTTCCGCTTTCTCCATGCCGAATTATAATCTGTTCATGAATTTAATCATGGCCAGGGTAAAAGATTGGCAATTCCTTCCTTACTGATGATAGCCTGTTCGGTAGCACCGATTACCTGCCGCTTGATCCTTAGCTTATTTGTTGTCTGTCACTCCATATGGAATTCTCTCCATTCCTCTTTAGTTAATTTTCAAATTTAAAACGTTTTTCTATTCGCGACCCGCAATATTGCATCTGGTTTTTGATAATTTTTGACTATTCCGTCTTCAGATAGTAGTGTTTAAGAGACTTTGAAGTGACTAATATGATGAGGTAATGAGGTTCAACATTTTCATAAAACAACAGTGAGTTTCGATATCTTCCTTTTTTGACTCACAGCTAAACATGACACAGCCTCACGGACTGTGCTGCCACCTCTGACAATGCTCGTGCGTCTGCGATGATTTTGGCACGTTAGCGGATCGACGGAGCTAAATCACAAAAAGTGCAATCTTATATTATATCCTAGATTCTATTTAACGAAGATTTTTATTTTAGGACGAATTTCGGCCCGCATTATAACTGAAAACTACGAAGCTGGCTTGTATAAGATATTGCAAAATAAGAGATACACTCGGGTGCGGGTATGTAGCTTGCAGCCAAAAAGTGCTTACGCAACTTGTCGGTTGGATGAGCTGTAGTGCAGCCCTGTCGTTGTGTAGTAATCGGCATAGCCGTCAGTTTGTTAACAATATTTAAAAATAGTAGTATAGAAAATTTGACCAATTTGAAATTTTTTATGTAGTGTAATGTAAAGGAACGAGTTTTCTCTAGGTTCTAGGGGTTATTTTCCAGCTATATTAGGTCTATAATTACGGTAGCATAAAGGAGTTTCTCATGGTGTTCTAATCACCATTAGAGGAAATATTATTAAAAATGTTTTAAAACTAACGACTACAGTTTGATTACAACGACGGTGGCGCCAAATCCTCTTCGTTCCTATGCGTCTCGTTCCTTTGGTGTGTTGCGGCGTAACCTTAGCTTTGCCAATTCTAAAACTCGGTCTTTGGCTCTTAAAACTATGATTCTCCCCATATTAGAATGTGCTTTGCCAGGCTGGTGCCCTTATACCTACACGTAAGAACTGTTCTAAATTGGATGCCATTCAGCATAAAGCTGCGAGATGGGTTTCCAAAAAATTATCATGATAGCTCTGAGGTTGCTTTGGCTCAACTTGATTGGCCTCCTCTTTGTGTCCGCTTTCTCCATGCCGAACTTATAATCTTTCATAAAATTTATCATGGCAGGTGAAGATGGCATTCCTTCTTACTTGCATGAAGCCTGTTCGTAGCACTCGATTACCTGCGCTTGATCCTTAGCTTATTTGTTTCTGTCACTCCATATTGGAATTCTCTCCCTTCCTCTTTAGTTAATTTCAAATTTAAACTTTTTCTATCGCGACCCCAGCAATATTGATCTGTGTTTTGATTAATTTTGACTATTTCCGTGTCTTCGATATAGCTCTTAGACTTTGAAGGCTAATATTTATGAGGTAATGAGGTTCACATTTGTCATAAAACAACAGTGAGTTTCGATGTCTTCATTTTTTGACCGCTAACATGACACCTCACGATTGTGCTGCCACCCTGACAATGCTGTGCCTGGCCGATTTATTTTGCACGTTACGGGATCGAGAGCTAATCACAAAAGTGCAATTATATTTATACCTAGCTTCTATTTAACCGAACGATTGTTATTTTAGGAACAATTTCGCCCGCATTATAACTGAAAATACGAGTGCTTTATAAGATATTGCAATAAATAAGAAATACACTCGGGTCGGGTATGTAGCTTGCAGCCAAAATGTTCGCGTTGCGCAACTTTTGTCGGTGAATGAGCTTGTAGTGGCGCCACGCGTCGTTGGGAGTTAATGACAATAGCGTCAGTTTATAACAATATTTAAAAATAGATAGTAATAAAAATTGGACCAATTGAAGTTTTATATGTAGTGTAATTTAAAGGGAGAGTTTTTTTCTAGGTTCTAGGGTTATTTTCAGCGTAATGTAAGGTTATAATTACGCTACATAAAACGTTTCATGGTTAATCACCATAGAAATATTATTAATTGTAATATCTTATAAACGACATATTATAGTTTCAGTTATAATATGGAATAAATTTGCCCTTAAATGAATATCGTCGGCTTAAATGCATTTAGGTAAAATATTAATTGCCCTTTTGGTGATTAGCCCTCGGTCTGGTAACCTGCCCAAAATAAATTGTCAATATACGCAACGTTTTCGGGGTGGCAGCACGGTGCGCGGGTGTCATGGCGCCGTTCAAATTTCGTAGCGTTGATGTGTAAATAATTATAACAATTAAATTAGGTATCTGGTAACAAATACGCGTGGGTATAGACATTTGTTATACAGTAAGTACAGTTGTATGCAGTAAAATCCTAGAGGCTACTGTCCCTTTAAACTTATTGAAATTGAAAATATGCCAGGAACCTAGGCTCGTGTATCGCTTTAAATTTCGGTATCACTAACAGTATGCGTTACATCTCCCACAGCTGTAATATAATATCCATTTCACTGCCTATGTTACTGCATGCCCGTAATTTCGTAAGCCTATCGTGTTCAACCGACGTGCTGTCCTTTACACATAGCATCCCAGACTTATACATGGTTTCCTATATTACAGAACCACATGTTTGCATGCTCGCGCTGTAACAATATAAGTAAATTACAATGATTTACCTGAATAAGTGATTAAATCACTGTGCGATTCGAAATTTCAATCTGAAGCTCGGTCATATTGCCCCGTGCACGGCGGAGCAGCAAGCGAGAAGAGAGATGAACATATGGTAGAGCCGAGTCTGCTTTTAAACACGAACAATACATGTTTAACGTGCTATTTAGCTTTAATCGTAGATATAGTATGAATCCGTAATCGCGATGCCGTAAGTCCGCGTTCGCGATGCTTCGTGCCAGAAGTGTTGCTGCTAATTTCAATCAGAGGCGTGTAGCCGTACCGAACCAACCTATGATTGTGAGAAGTTTGCTTAATGTATGAATTACCATTGCTTACGCCCAAAGGAACATAGCACTGACGATCGATGAAGACATCATGCAGCCTTGCAGCCCTCGTGCAATCTTTAGAGGAATTTTCTGCCAGCCCTCATCAGATGCGGATTCGATGGACTAAGGCCATTTCACAGAAACCATGTGTAGTAATTAGCCACAGTTGCTCAAACTCTGTTATCGTCACTCTCGTGTATACGATGACGAATTTTCCGACGTATTTAATCTGAAATTGAACAAGCCAATCAACTTTAGAAAGGGACATGTAGGCTAACTGTTTACATTGATAATAATTAGTTACCCCCGTACAAGCCTTCGCTTGACGTTGACTTTGTATAAGCAACAACTTTAAGTAAAACTATAGTAAAAAAAATTGGCAAAACCTGCGAATCTCCTACAAAATGTAAGGTGTATATATAACATTACTGAGAAATAACACGAAAACCAAAATGAACAATTTCCGGTGTGTGTGGGGAGGCGGCTATTGCTCATGAATGCAGAAGCGCAATGATGGACGCAATCTGTACAAACATGATTTATTTGTACAGCCTTGCCTACTCCCAGAGAGCTTAAGAAGTC
This sequence comes from Priapulus caudatus, assembly GCF_000485595.1. Taxonomy (NCBI): domain Eukaryota; kingdom Metazoa; phylum Priapulida; class Priapulimorpha; order Priapulimorphida; family Priapulidae; genus Priapulus; species Priapulus caudatus. Next base: position 175,293 of record NW_014577105.1, on the reverse strand, counting down.
CGATCGTGTGAATGCTAAATGATTGCATACAGTAATTAAACCTTTTACGATAAATTACCCTTAATTTTAATGCTATAAGCCAGAGTTTCAATGGTATTCCTGGTTGACCAGTATATAAGATCACTTCCGTAACAAGTTCTTTTACAAAGCCCGAATTCTGCAGTGCGTCACAATAGATTGCCGCCGTATGATCTATGTAGAAGCATTATGAGGATAGGAGTATACGCGTATGATTGCAAGGAGGTGATGACCCCGCAATATGTATATATACTACGTGAATTCGATCCACGTATACGTAGCGACGCCTCTAAATTGCGTCGGCTGTAATTTTTTCACGCGGCGCAATCATAAGCCGCTGTTGCTCAATTGTCATCACGTATTTCATATCTGCTTATATCAGAATTATCACAGCTCGACTACGGTCGCGACTGGTTTTGAAATGATTCAGAAAAATAACGTATATATTCGTTTTTTTTACGTCGTGTGTTCAATTCGAGACCTGCGCGAAATTACTATTACCTCCGCGTATACCCATATAAATGTAGGAGCAATGAAGGGTGTCTTTTGTCCTCATCGATTCCGGTTGAAATATTGCCTACGCTACACTGGACGTGTTTTCATAACACGTCATTTCAAATACGGACGCATTATGCCTCCACATTTAGATGTTGTAAGTGCACTCGGCAAAATCGCATGTATGGGAATTACGGTTCTGATCGTTCAAAGAATTATATAAGTTACGCTACTTAGTTAAGCCAGGTACGCGTAAGTGTGTCCGTGTGCCGAACGCATTGAAGGACACGAGGCCTCTACCGCGCCAAATTACTGTCCACGAAGAGTCTGCACATAAAATATTGTGTCATGAATTTTATTGCCATTTTACACTTTATGTACATAACTGGTAACTGAATTGAATTAAGGACCAGATTATCCTCGCAAAGATTATATCGCATTACGACATAGCGCACACAGTGTTCGATCCGCGCTAATGGAGAGGTATTCGAAATCGTTGATTGTGGCATTTGTTGAGTAAATTGATAAAATGTTTTTGCCTTATTATGTTATACATACGTATCACTCCTGATACGTATAACACACCACCGCACGCACGCACACGCCACACAAATAGCTAGATAGATAATAGTTCAGATAGATAGATGGATGGATGGATTTGGGATGCATGGATGGATGGATGGATGGATGGGTGGGATGGATGGATGGATGGATAGGATGGATGGATGGATGGATGGATGGATGGATGGATGGATGGGATGGATGGATGGATGGATTGGATGGATGGATGGATGATGGATGGAGGATGGATGGATGGATGGATGGATGGATGGATGGATGCCACGGATGGATGGATGAATGGATGGATGGATGGATGGATAGATGGATGGATGGATCGATGGAAGGATGGATGGATGGATGGATGGATGGATGGATGGACGAATGAATGGATGGATGATATATATATATATATATATATATATATATATATATAGATGGATAGATGGATAGATGGATGGATGGATAGATGGCTGATGGATGGATGGATGGAGATGGATGGATGGATGGATGGATGGATGATGGATGGATGGATGATAGATAGATCTAGTGGACTCTCAGTAGCATAGATGAGATAAGATGGATAGATGAATGATGGATAGATGTGATAGATAGATATGGTAGATAGATGATAGATAGACAGACAGACAGCACAGACAGACAGACAGACAGAACAGACAGGATAAACAGAGTAAGATAGATAGATAGATAATAGGATAGATAAATAGATAGATACGATAGATAGATACGATAGATAGACAGATAAAATAGATGACAGATAGATAGAGGATGTGTCTCGGGAACACATGCTTAACTATAGGCTGCGGCCAGCTTGTAAGGTTGGCTTTCACGCCATAGGCATTTCACTATTTTGTCGTCAGCCATCAACTCATTCACTGAGAAGCTTAGATAAAACGTTGGTCTGGGCATCGCCGGGCAACGGCCGCAGATATGATTGGAGGCTATTCAGCGTTAAAAGCACGCCTCGTATTCCGCACAATGCGTTTCGCGTGACCACTACTACGCATTAGTTCCCTTAACTCTTCCCTTTTCCCTCACTGTCCGCCGCATCTACTATCTGCATCGGCCGTATTTCCCCCCATGCTCTGCTCACTGTCCCACATCTCCCTACCTCCCCATCCATGTCCCGTTCTCTAATTTGCTCTGCCTTCCTCGCCAATTAACCACCAGACGGATTGTCAGCTCGGCGGTGAGTCTTAATGTTCTCCGAAAGGAAGCGGGGGGTGAGCATATAAAATTACGGAATCAGTAACAACTGGGAATCGAGGCGCGAAGTGAGGCATCGTGCCGAAAATGACATGGCTTCGGCGCGTCTTAAGTGTGACCTTACGGCATCGGTATTTTCCCTGTAACTTTATTAAACAATATCTACGTGCTTAGCTACGAAGCGAATGTTGTATGATTATTACGACATACTGAGCGGCTCTTTATTTTGGAAATGCCTCGCGCAAACTGAAAGGAATCAGACTTGTTAAGCGAATTGTCATTGTCGGCGTAGTCGACGCCGCGCTCGCTGATGTAAACCGTGTGCTGTGTGCGTGGTGCGCTTGCGCGTGTGCGTGTGCGTGTGCGCGTGGCGCGCGTCGCGGCGTGTGTGTGTGTGGTGTGCTTGGTGTGTGTGTGTGTGTGTGCATGTGTTGTGTGCATGTGTGTGATGTGTGTGTGTGTGTGGGTGTTGTGTCGTGTGGTGTGTGTGTGGGTGTGTTGATGTGTGTAATGTATGTGGTGTGTGTGTGTGTATGCTGCGGGTGTGGTTCGCGCGCTGCGTACGCGCGCGTGTGGGTGCTGTGTGTGTGTGTGTGCTGTGTGTGTGTGGGTGTGTGTGTGTGCTGTGTGTGTGTTGTGTGTGTGTAGTGTGTGTGTGTGTATGTGGCGTGTAATGTGTGAGCATTGTGTGTGTGTGTGTGTGGTGTGTGTGCTGTCGTCGTGTGTGAGTGAAGAGAGAGAGAGAAAGAGCGAAAGGTCGCCGTCCCCGACAGCGCCATAGTCGATAATCTATACGAGAACGGCGTGCATTCCATCGCAGACCGGGCCGAGCGCGTGTTGACCGATCCGTGGTTTAATTCCTAACCCTTTCCTTGCGCGGTTTACAACAGTGGCTTCCGTTGGCGGGGCCCTTACCAGTATACAAGCTAGCTTGCCTCGATAAAGTTGTAACGCTCTACGCCTATGTCGATTCCGGCGCTTATGCGTTAACAGGATCGGAGTTCATCTGTATATCTTCAGCATAAATGTCTGACGAACGGGTTTTAACGAATAAGCCCGTTTTAAAACAGCAAGCTAATCGTATTTCGAAAAACGTCTTGTGATCGTATGTGTGCGTCCCTAATGATTTATTGATTAGGATTTACGTGCCGATAATTCGCGCTCAAATGGTTGACTCGCGTGTTTTTATGTTCTGTTTATTTAAAAAGCTTTCCGTATGAGATCGCATTGAATATATCTTTTCTATAATGGCACGGCTTAGATGTTAACTGTTATAAAACATATTTTTATTCCTTAGTTGGTCGGCTTCCTTTACTTCGTTCATTCATATTTTAGTAATCGATGAAGTATCTGGCATCGACGCGCCGCGCGTTCTGCTGTGCGTAACCCGGCGTGGCTGTGTTCGTGTAGTGGCGTGTTTGCTAGTGTGCGTGTGTGTATACGTGTATGTGCGTGTTTCTAGTATGCCGTGTGCGCGCAAACGCTGTGGCTTTCGTACTTGGCCATGATCGCTCATTGCTTTATGCGTGCATGATAACCGCCTGGCGTGATAAGGTGTGCGTGTTACTGGCCTAAGCCGGCGTGTTGGTTTATTTGTTCGCCAATGAAAAGTGTTTTTTGGTTGAAAGATGCCCTGCTTCTATTCTGTCTATATGTTTCTATTAACCGTTTTATTGAGTAACATCTTCATCGCATTATAAAGAATTATAATAACACCAAAATTACTAATCTATGTTCGTAATTTCTGCTGTCGCATGCAATACATTCGTTCCCGTACACACGACTCAGTCCACACATTCCCGTTGTCAAGCGTTCAGGGCCTGCTATTAAATCCAGAACATTTTCTCGAGTCAATCTTAAACGATTATTAAACCCCCGCGCGCAAAGTCTAGATGAACGGTCACTCCCTGGGTGAAGTCTACGTATAGCAACATTAACGCGTCTCGCGCACAGTGTTACCCGTAGTGCACCACCTGCAGTTATCACACAAGACATAGGGTTGACCCTCGGCTCAGGTATAATTAGCACGCGTGATGCCGCTAAGTCTCAAATTGCTAAAAAATCACGCCAATAATAATTAAAGCCAAGGTTGTAAACGCCCCCT
>NW_014577105.1:168335-170866 GCF_000485595.1 Priapulus caudatus | reverse complement strand
GGAGCGTAGAACGCTTCTGTCTGGAAGTGACCAGCATGGTTTTGGTCTTCGATGGATTGATGACCATTTTGTTTTAAGAACACCACTCACGAACTTTCTCCATATTGTTATTTAGACGCTGTTCCAGGTTAGGTAAAGATTTGTCAGTAACAACAACGGTGGAGTCGTCAGCATACATATGAATACTGGCATTGTTAATGTGCAAGGGCATGTCATTTATAAACATAATAAAAAAGAGGGGCCCCAAAATAGAACCTTGCGGGACACCAACGGATATGGGCACTTCAGCTGATAATAACCCATTAAAAAATACTTTAGAGTATCTGCTAGATAAAAAAAACTCTCGAAAAATTTCATTGCTGCATCATCACATCTATAAATTTTCAGCTTTTTAAGTAAGAGAGAGTGATCAACGAGATCAAAGGCTTTACGAAAATCAAGTAGGAGAACTCCAGATAAAATATGTTCAGCTGAATCGATGCATTTGTAAAAAATGTCAGTGAGGTTGATGAGAGCAGACTCACAGGAGAAGCCTTTCCTAAAGCCAGATTGATACTTGGATAAGAGATTGTGCTGTTGTAAAAATGAGTATAAACAATCATGCACATGTCTTTCAAGGAGCTTGCTCAGGATAGGTAAGACAGATATAGGCCTAAAATTGTTCATGTCCGAAGTCGACCCAGTTTTGAATAAGGCATATACTTTAGCGACTTTCCACTCGGACGGGAAACTATTTTTTGAAATACACATATTTAACTTATTTACTTATATTAAGCCAATGAGGGAGCTATGACATGTGATCCGAGTTCAAGAAAACGCGCATCTATTCCATCTAATCCAACGGCATTACCAGTGTCAAGGTCGGTGAGATACTGACTTACAAAATTAGTAGATATGGCCGGAATACTAAAATAAGTGTCAGCACCGACTTTTTGCTTGACAAAGTCGCTCAGGCTGACAAGGTTTGGTTGCGCAGTATTTAGGTCTCTCTCTCGTAGGCGGTCCGCCACTGACGCAAAGAACAGGTTCAGGTCGTCAGCTGTCTCCTTTGAGTAGACTAAACTTGGTGGAAGAAACTGGTGCGGTGGTTTCGATGGACCTAGATCCTTGAGATACCTCTAAATCTCAGCTGTAGTATGGTGGCCCTCCTCAATCAGATTTCTGTAGTGATCTTTCTTCGCCGCCAGGATCAACGATTTAACTTGGTTTCTGATTCGGCGGTAATCAGGCCATCGTCCTTCCTTCTTCATCATGTCGCGCTGCTGGATTGTCTGCAGGATGTCCTCAGACATCCAGGGCTCCTGGCGATGCTTCTTTACCCTCTTCTCCACCAGAGGGGCATGTTCGTCGATAACGGATTGTAGAAGCAAACACCAAGTCCGAAGAGCATCTTCAGGGTCGTCGTCGAACATGTCAACCAGGTCCCAGGGCGCAGAAGCCAAGTCGCGTATGAATGCATCTGAGTCCATGTTCTTGACTCTACGGTATTGAATTTTTATGTGGTCGATAATTTTTATCGATCGCTAGCTACGCGGATGACGCGTTCGCACGCATGCGCGCGCGCCGACGCACGCCGACGCACGTGCGTGGTTGCCGACACGTCGTCTGATTCGCAAAACGGGCAGATCTAAATCCCATGTGTCTGTAATCGTCGCCAACGACTAGTTTCTGTCGCGAACCTTTTTTCAAATAGGTATCGATTTCACTTGAGGCTAACAAGCGTGCGAACTGGCATCGCGGGCGCGCGACCAGTAACAATGACCGCTCGTCTGTTCGCGTTATCAAATAGCGATTCGTCAAGCAGCGGTAAGCGCACTAGCGTGAATGCACACGCACGCTTAACCGCACGCACGCACGCTAGCACGCACGCACGTACGTACACACCCGTTTGTGTGTGTGTGTGTGTGTGTGTGAGGTTAAATAGAAGCTAGGTATAAATATAATTGCACTTTTGTGATTAGCTCTCGATCCCTAACGTGCAAAATAAATCGGCAGACGCACAGCATTGTCAGGGTGGCAGCACAGTCGTGAGGTGTCATGTTAGCGGTCAAAAAAGGAAGATATCGAAACTCACTGTTGTTTTATGACAAATGTGAACCTCATTACCTCATAAATATTAGCCTTCAAAGTCTAAAACACTATATCGAAGACGGAAATAGTCAAAATTAATCAAAAACACAGATCAATATTGCGGGTCGCAATAGAAAAAGTTTAAATTTGAAATTAACTAAAGAGGAAGGGAGAGAATTCCAATATGGAGTGACAGAAACAAATAAGCTAAGGATCAAGCGCAGGTAATCGAGTGCTACGAACAGGCTTCATCAAGTAAGAAGGAATGCCAATCTTTACCTGGCCATGATAAATTTCATGAAAGATTATAAGTTCGGCATGGAGAAAGCGGACACAAAGAGGAGGCCAATCAAGTTGAGCCAAAGCAACCTCAGAGCTATCATGATAATTTTTTGGAAACCCATCTCGCAGCTTTATGCTGAATGGCATCCAATTTAGAACAGTTCTTACGTGTAGGTATA
>NW_014577105.1:146266-166462 GCF_000485595.1 Priapulus caudatus | reverse complement strand
GTGTGTGTGTGTGTGTGTGTGTGTGTGTGTGTGTGTGTGTGTTTGTGTGCGTGCGTGTGTGTGTGTACGTACACGCGTGCGTGCGTGCTAGCGTGCATGCGTGCGTTATATATATATATATATATATTATACACAACTACCGTACCCCGTACAGCGGGTGTTGGGTTGTTGTAATGAATACTAAAACCTGGGGCCCGTTGTCAGAAACAAAATTAGTCATAAACAGGGCCGAAGCTAGCAATGGGGCAGTTGTTCCTCAGAGAAAAGTAGATACAACACATTGTCAATGGCGGTCACCTTCCCAGAACACACCATGCACATTGCTTTACCCCCCCCCCCCAGGAACAATAGGTTAGCTACGCTCCTGTTAACATTAGTCTTCGCGTCTTGTGTTGCTGTGCAGAATACAATAAATTCATGACTGTGCCGTTTTTTCTTCAGATAATATTGATCTGTGGTTAACCATCATAATATGAATATATATATTAACGTATCGGTTGTGTTTGCTAGTTGCTACGGTGTGTCGAGAGCAAACGTATGCACTCGTACAAACTCTGTGTAAGTATTTTTACAACTATAACGAAGAAACATCATCAATTACAAACGACATCATCCGTTCTCTCTCCCCCCCCCCCCAGCATCCACACCTCACCCCCAACAACTCTGTCCTACCCCTCGTAACACGCAACTGATCGTTTCAATTTGAAGTCAGCATTAAAGGCTTTCAAGATGATGAAAACTTGCGAATACCCCAGGAATGTGACAAAAGTGCACGCAGCACCTGCGGCCATACTTAAGATTATTGCTTTCTTACGTTCCTTTCCCCAGCGATTAGCAGACGCACAGTGTGCGGGATACGCAGTGCGACTAAATACTACTGAAAATGTTTCTTTACATACTTCTTTTCGTAAACAAAACAATTCTAACCTTTCTTCCTCTTCCAGCCCAATCTCTAGTGGGACGAGAGGCGCTCTGGTATTGCCATTGTCGCAGTCGTCGTTGCCATCGTCGTCGTCGTCGTCCGCTATCGACCATTTAGCAGTCGATCTCAACCTCGGCGGTTGTGCCGGACTAACGTTAGTAGCTGTGAAGCATGGGACGAGACAGTCCGGTCTGCTGGTAGTGTAATCCTCTAGCATCTGTGTGCAGCCAACGCTGGGCGGCAGCAAGTTCTTATCTACGGCGTGTACGCTTACCTTACGCTCTGTGCTGTGATCCCTGTGCATGGCGACGGCTAACGCAAACGAGTATAAACACCAGTGACTTCCTTAGCCCAGATTAGAAGCACTTGTCGGCGAATTTCTTTTCCCCGGGTAAAAAACAGGAAGCTTTCTTTTTGTAGAGGTGAGAAATAAACACCGGTGGGTTTGTTTGCCGCCAGTGAGGAAGAAGGAATGGCGGATTTCTTTTCCCAGGTGAGCAAAACAATCACAAATGTTTCATTTTCCTCCCGGGCGAGAAAACATTACCGGCACATGAAGAATGATAAATGTTGGCTTTCCTTGCCCAGGTGAGGGCCAATCATTAGTGACTTACACGGGCATGCTGATAAAAACAATAACCAAACGATAAACGAGCAGCGCAGGTGACAAAGCTGAATTATCGCGTCATTGACGGTTTGCTGGAACTACAGCTGCGTCCGTCCGGTCAGGTTGTAAAATCACCAATGCTGCCATGGAGGCTGATCACAGAAGAAAGGAGTCTCTCGACATTTATGACATTTAGTCCATTTATGACACAACTTGTATCATAAAACGCAAGCGACACAGTTCAAACGTAAGAACAACCATTCCGAAGACCAACGAAACAATGTCGTTCGCTATGCTTCGCTTCCAGGAGACATGACGCCCCAACGACGTCATGTGAGTTTCTTCTTTGATGCACATGAGTCCACACAGAGATAATGATGAACACGATTATGACGTACAACCATGTTCGAGATGTAATCAGCTTGTACGTGCTTGCTGAACCGGTAATGTACGAGGACTGTCTATATCTAAGATAAAATTGCAAGGCCTAGACCACGTTCCATGACGAAGATTGGATTTCACGCCATGTTATGTAACGCCATTTTTCTATTTCCAAAATAGGCGACAATCCGATGCTGTTTGCACCCATGTATACTCAACGCCAAAATGCAAAAACTTTACTCAGAAACTTTGCTTAGATTTACTCAGTTTCCCCTGCGCATAACCCACGCGATATCTGTAAAAGAACGCTCTATACTCGAAACAATCTCTTGAGGCACCAAGTACATTATGTAACCCGGTGCATTGGAATCAAATTCAAACATCGCCTTAGATGAGATACAAGAATCTCGCTTCCATCTATTATTCATTCACCCGATTCACACGGTCTGTACGCCTGTCTCTTTGTTTGTTTAATTATAATATGCTGTTGTAGAATCTATTCACTTTACTCACAATCATTCTGATCGCGGAGCTGTAGCTTCGTCTTCGATTGGATCGACCCAGAAATTCTTTGCACCGTCGTATTTTTTCTTTTGAAGTTAGCGAATATTCGCTAGTAATGATACCGTTCCCGTCACTTCCTGACGACGTCATTTCAGGTCACGAGGCTCCAGTCGTCGTCGTTCCGCCGTGTGACAGTCGCTGTAACCGGCTAGATACGCCGAATGTCGGAAGACCCGCCGGTCGGCTGAAATTCGTCGGCTGGTAAAATGTACGTCTGCTTGTTTCAGGCATAGAGTCGTAGTCGGTCTCATTGCGTATTGTAATACGTAGACGCGCGTCGCCGCGTATTCAAATCACACAGCCGACATATACCATCACAGTGATCCCGACAGTGTCGACTTGTCATCATCTATCAGTGTGTGTCACAGCGTGGCACAGCGTGTCGCCGCATGCGACCAACATGTCACTGCATGTTACAAACATGTCACCAACGTGTTACCATATGTCGCCAGTTTGTTAACGCGTGTCACCCGTATCGCATCTTGCTCCATGCACCGATGAAATCCACGTTGTACGTGTGCCACGCCGTTGCCACGTGGAAAAATATGAAGCCTACGGCTGTGGCGCGTGATTAGCACAGCAAACGGCAGAACGCACCCACTGCGCCATTCAAGCCTGGCAGATCAGCCAGCCCGTGGACCGAGGTTAATTCTTCCCTCATGGTCCGAGCGGTCAAGCTACTAGATGAGAGCCAGTCGCCACAGGCGGAGAGGAAGCTGGTGATCGGCTTCCCTAAATCATTAGAATAGCGACAATTCAGTGGACCACGCGGATGCGTATGCACAGGAAATGTAGATTCGCACGGGGAGCGACTCGATTCATCACGCGACCAAATAGATTTGCGCGCTGAGCGCAGGCGGCAGTTGGAAGGAGATGGGAGTGAGGGGGAGGGCTTCGGCAAGGAGCGCGGTGATTTATGATTTGGTCACTTACGGGTCACAGCGCCGCCGACGTGCCTATCCATGCGCGCTACGAGATAGTTACTACACTACGGCGCGAATTAAAGTGCTGCCGGTTTAGCGTGCACAAATCCAATAACTTGTCCAAACCGAGTACGTGTGGAAAGTCGTAGCGGAGAATGCGCAGTCAACACGAAGCTGGAGCGTCATCGACACGGACAGAACGCACACATGCAGGCGGAGTGCGAGAGACAGACGCCACGGTTGGAAACTCGCGTCCGCTGTGCGTTACTCGTGATTTTCGTGTGTCACTGACAGCTTCGGAGAGTTTTTATAATCGTAATGATGTCAACGAAAAGTATAGTCGCCGTAAGAATACACAGTCACAGTATGTTCTCGCACAGTAATACTGGGCGATGTTACGTAATAACGCTCGAAATGCTAGTCGAAACTTTGTTGCTTGTAAAGAGATCCACGAATAAAAGATTAAAGCAGCTATATGCCTGTTATTTGCAGTCATAAGCTACGCAACCAAATGTGAACAAAACAAGGTTTACCAGAGAATTGTGTTGTCTGGGCAAAACCTATTCTCTCTCGCTTTCTCATTGTCGCACTCTCTCTCTCTCTCTCTCTCTCTCTCTCTCTCTTTCTCTCTTTCTCTTTCTCTCCTCTCTCTCCCTCTCTCTCTTCTCTCTCTCTCTCTCTCTTGTGTGTGTGTGTGTGTGTGTGTGTGTGTGTGTGTGTGTTGTTGGTGTGTGTGTGTGTGTGTGTTGTGTGTGTGTGTGTGTGTGTGTGTGTGTGTGTGTGTGTGTGTGTGTGTGTGTGTGTGTGTGTGTGTGTGTGTGTGTGTGTCTGTCTGTCTGTCTCTCTCCAATTTCTCATATCTCTCATTTTCGATTGCAGCTCTCACTCCTATTCTCCGCTCTCTCGTTCTTTTTTCCCTTGTTCCCTCTTACGGGCATAATATGCCCGTAAGAGGGCATTTACGGTTCATTCCCCTTACGCGTTCATTTATGCACCGGCTTTGGTACAATGCGACTAATTGCTCGCATACTTACCCGCTTCCGCAGTTAATCAGAGTATACCGCAGCGCGCAATCTGAAAGTAGTCGCCTCCATTACGGCGCGCTTTCCACGACCAGCGAAGCAAATGTATATTTACCAAGCCAGCTTTTTCTTAGCATACTTCTTCGAAGCCTAATTAACGAGCTAATATCATAAGAATTCGCCAGCCATCTAATATATGTGAATTTAGTCTGTGCCATTAGCCCGAGACGTAAAATTATTCCCGCTATATATATTGTACGCTAATCGTATTACCATCAATGTCGTATTGTCAAAGAATAACTAATTTGTAGAAAATGCTACTTAAATCATCATCATATATATAATATATATATATATATATTATATATATATATATATATATATATAAACCTAATAAGATGACACTTAGATGACAACGAGCGTTAAACTCGAAACCTATTAGAAAGCATCTGAGGTTCTAACGCGAACATTTCCACTTTTTTATCTAACAAAATGAACCAAATCAATCAGAGAACAAAAGCGCGCAACAGTTTCGTGTCATGATAAGAACTAGCACGCATCATCAACCTCGTTCACACGCAGACCTCGTATTTTGAAATACGGTATTGCGAAATACGCGAACCTGAGACAAATACGCGGCCGAGCGTTCACACGCTGATTCGCGCCTCCAGAAATACGGTATTTGCGAGCTGCGAGCTGCTTTAAACAATCAGTGAACAATGCGAAATAAACAATGCAATGCGCACCAACTGCGCGATAAAATACGCGTAGACTGATCGTCCGCGTCCACAGTTCCACTCGCGTTTACACTGGAAGCTGTCGAGCGCGGACCAGTCTATAAAATACGCGCGCTTCAGAAATCCCGGTATTTAGGCGTTCACACGAGGAAATGTCGCGCGTCCAGCAGATCCGGTATTTCTCAAGCACGCCAAATTATCGGGTCTGGAAGCCGCGTATTTACATCAAATACCGCGATCTGTTTAGATACTGTATTTTTGCGACGCGCATTTTGCCTCGTGTGAACGCTAAATACCGGATTTCTCTACGTGTGAACGCGTAGTTATCACTGTCCTCACTAGCGCGTCATGTTGACTCGTGATCGTATCAATCAGGCTATTTATTGCCGCGACCAGACGCATGACGTATTGAATAGCGCGGCGCTCGATTTCCCTTCCGGACGATGTTGGCATAGCCAATTAATTTTCAGTGTAAACGGCCTACATTTTCGGATTGTATGCGCGCACGTTATAGTGTTATGATCGATGGGTGGAGCACGGTTTATGGTGTACGGTTTGTCAAATAGTCCAACCATATGTTGTTTACAAACTAACACCATATTTTCGCCAACCACATACATTGTAAAGCATATAAAATATTATAAAATAATAATTAGAATAATAATAATAATAATAATAATAAAATGTCCTAGGTATGACTTTAAACTGCATCCGGTTGTTGAGTCTCAACGTGGGAGAATGAGGTTACCCTTTGCCACAACTACCTCCAGGTCACCCTTGAGCAGAGTGTAGTACCTGTTAGCTCTCCCCGATACCTTGAAGTCTGTCTCATGGGTAGGAGGAACTTTAGCCTTAAACGGAAACCCCTAGAGATGGTGTCTTGATAATAAAATACCACTCTCTGGAGGAGCAAACTCCGATAACTGCGACATTATGGCCAAGGACGTATGGACGTGCTCTGATGTCCAGGAAAGTTTACCCTAACTATGGGTTAAATAGTAAATATCATACCATGATGAATAAGCCAATACGAAAGTCATACCGCATCGGCCGTCGCGCGCGGTCAACAAGGAGCGCGTCCATCAGTGATCGACGAACAACTGAGGTCGAAAAATTGTCGGTTATTGAGTCGGCAAACCTTAACAGCCAAGCTTCAGATAGCAACCAGACCAAGTCCAATCTCAAATTGGCCTAACTGAAGCAGCCACCAACACCACAGCACAGTCAACCAATACAGAAATAACCAACAGAAAAACAAGAAACCAGTAAACAAAGGATCAATACAAGGATGTGATGTGGTCCTATTATTTCGCCCAGAGACAACACTGATGGCGGGTAGTAAAAGTGCATACATGATCTGGCGAGGCAGGAATCTAAACATCTTTCCAACCACCAACTCAAATACTCTTGCTAATACCAGGAGCTGAATTATTAAGAACAAGAAGCTCACCGACGCTGAGCTTGAGCAGATAGTGGCAGCTGTCCGAAAGCAAAATAATGCATCGCAACCAACACTTATCCCCATTGAACAACCTGAAGACCTACAACCCCCAGAGCACGAGGCTAAACAAACACCGCAGCACAACGCGATACCGTGAAGGTGAATCGAGTGGATGTGGAAGATCGAATCGTTACAAAGCTGCTTGAAACTTAGGCAATCCCCCTGGATCAACGCAGAAGCCTGAAAAAGGTTAATCTCAACAAAGCAATACGGCACGATATTCAAGCTGCAAATCAGGCCCTTACCAAACATCATCAAAGATAAGCCATCTAAACTTGCTAAATCACAAAATCAATGAATTAATGTACGCGACTGCTGCTGTTATTGCTGGAGAGACAAAAGAGAGAGTCACGTAAGCCCACAGAGGAACCAACATGGAAGAAGAGAAACAGAACAAAAATTGAAAACCATCGAACGGACGGCTTTCCATCCTTAGCGAAATAAAGAAAGGTGTCTCAACAAAGCAAGTACATGACAAGGCCAGGAGCATCTTATGCAAGAAGCCGAAGGGAGAATAAGACCATATGCGAGCTTGAACAAGAAATAAAGATAAAACTACAGGCCAAAGCTGAGAGGTTGAGAAGGTTTACTAAGGAGTGAGCACTACTATCTGAATAAGCTCTTTCATGAAGATGGCGAAAAAAATTTACACGGCGCTTGTTCGGCTTGAAAGTGTGCAACCGCAATCTAAAAGCTAGTAAAAATAGTCGAAATATCGAGCTTGATGATTAAGACAGCCCTACAAAGTCTGAACCACAGAGGACAGCTACAAATATCTTGGTGTAGACGTGATGGTATTCAGCATGCAAAGATGAAGGAGAACATTGCTAAGAAGTACTATCGTCGAGTTCGCCTAGTTCTCAGTCTGAGCTCTGCTTAAAAAACAAGATAACAGCGATCAATAGCCTGGCACTCCCAGTCCCCGTGTACAGCTTTGGGTGATCAACTGGTTGCGATCAGATATCGAAGGATGGATCGCAAGACAAGAAAGCTACTAACCATGCACGGTCTCCACCACCAAAAGCAGATGTAGAGCGACTGTACATCAAGAGGCAAAATGTCGTCGTGGTCTCATTAAACTGATGTCTGCGTACAACACTGCCATTGTAGGTCTAGGCGACTACATTGAGCTAAGGAAGATAAATTTACAAAAGCTTATCAAAATCCATCAATCTGGAAAATCAAAGCACGCTCTCTTACGCGAGGCTAAAGAAATCAAAGCCAAATACTTGACTCCTCAGCCCACCAGCCAATCCTCAACAAAGCAGAGACTGAAGGCCAATATGGAAGCAGAAGACAATCAGGTATTGAAGAACAAGCCTTTGCATGGAAGATTCTACAAGAGCCTCGACAGGCCAATTTGTCGACAAGACTGCAAGCGTTGCCTGGCTGAGTAGGTCCGGGCTCAAGGGAGAGACAGAAAGCCTGATTCATTACAGCCCAAGACCAAGCACTCAACACCAGATACCATCACGCAACATCCTCAAAGCAACAGGTCAACAGCAAGTGCAGAATGTGCAGCAAGGCAGAGGAGACCAACAGCCACATCATCGCCGGATGCACACAGTGCTGGTCCCAGAACCGAGTACATAAATCGCCACAACAAGGTAGCCAGCTATCTGCCACTGGTCGATCTGCAGTGAACTTGGTGAGCAAGTACCTGGACAAGTGGTATAAACATACTCCGACACCAATTACCAACATCGAGATACTACCATAATGTGGATATGGCAGTGCAGACAGATCGCACGATACCTGCAAACCCCCCTGATATAGTGCTCCACAACAGGAAAGAACAAGTGCCGCAGAGCGACAAGCGCTCAACGACGTGTACTGTAGCCAGGTATTCTTCTGATAAACTCACTGGCAACCGAATCAAGTGCGCGCCTCCTGCCACCGCGTTCCGCTCAGACATATATCTAGAGATACTACTAATACAGATCTAAAATCTATGATAGGCTTTGCATACCTACTGGTATACAGTAATAAAGATACAGCTGTGTAACTTTAATGACTTCGCTATATTAACATGTTACCATGGATATGCGTCCGAGCGCGAGCGTAGTGTGTGTAGTGGGGGAGAGATGGGGAAAGGGGTGGAGGGAAGGGGATGGGGGAAGGGTAGGAGGAGGGCGGCGGGAGGCGCTCGTGGAGGGGGCTCTAATAGCAAAAGTAGTTCAGTCCTTTGTTAAAGTGATTACGTTACCGTAAATAATAAAACTAACAAAATGAAAGTAATTCTGTTCACTTTTTATGGTTAAATTGCTGCATTATACTTTCTATTTTACTATATTGTTCGATGTAAACATACTACGTGGACTCATAAATAGCCCATACAAGCAATTAATGTCAGGATCATAATGTCAAATCATCCAGGTTTTTTGGATTTTTAACTAGTTTAGGAACATTCTTATCATGTAAGAATTTTACGCTACATTTAGTCCCGTTAGTACTTACTTTTAATGTAAAAAAATGGCAACAAAAATTTTACAAATATACACCATAGCAAATGCGTGACGTAGTCAATTTAACAGTCAACAAATCCACGTTTAAACCTCCTTTTGAGGGTCAAAAGGTTATCAGACCCTTACTCTTCCACGTCAGCGAAAGTAGATTCATAGTCCTTTCAATAAAGTGATAAAAACGGTAGGTCAGCGCTGAACACAAAAGGTTTGCACTCGGTCGGCGTTAGACCATGTCCTCAGAAAATGTCTGATATTCTGACCTTCCCCACTGCCCTTTGACTGTGACCTCCAATTTGTGCTGTGATGGTTTCCTCCCTATCACACTATCCATCGAATATTAAGAGCGTAGGTCAAGCCGTTGAGATTTGTGCCGCAATCCGTATTTCCTCCTATACCTAAGTTAAGGGGGAAATATTCCCCCTCCATTGACACATCTTGACCTTTGACCGTTTGATCCCAAATTCGACATCCCGAGTCCTTTTCGCGATCTCCCCCCCCCCGACGCCCCGAATATCAAGACCGTACGTCGAGCGTTAAAGGGCCGGACACACCAGGCGATTGCATCGGGCGATGGCATCGGCCGATGACATCGCCGTGAAAATCGCCTGGTGTGTCCACTCAATCGCCGCCGATTTCATCGCCCGATGCCATCGCCCGATGCCATCGCACAGATCAAAACGTTTTGATATTATCGCCCGATGCCATCGGCCGATGCCATCGCCCGATGCAATCGCCTGGTGTGTCCGCGACCGGCGATAACATCGCCCGATTGTACAATTCATCAGCCAATCAGAGTTGTTCAATGATACTGACGTAATTCGACAAAATGGCAGACTTCATGGAGCAGGAGATAATTCATTCAATAAGTTATTAAAATACTCCATGCGTCGGTCGACGACCACCCAGGGTTTTAACCCAGTGGTACGGTTCTCCCACCGTTTACTGCGCTTCCTTGTTCGTCGTAAAGTCGTGATTAAACTGCCATTGCAATGGCAAGTTTCCGTTTTTCTTTTGTTTTCTTTCTGGACGCTGCCATTTTGTTGTTACCCCACTTCTTTCTCTATTTCTCCGCACTTCCACACGTCTGTCTGTCTCTCTCTCTCTCTCTCTCTCTCTCTCGCACTGCGCGCGCAAGAATCGGGCGATGCCATCGCCCGATGCCATCGCCCGCATGCAATCGCCGTGTGTCCACGAGCTGCGCGATAGAATCGGGCGATGCCATCGGCCGATGCCATCGCCCGAAGCAATCGCCTGGTGTGTCCGGCCCTTAAGATTTGTGCCCAACTGTTCGACGGGACGACGGACGCACGACGGGCGGACGGACGGACCACGGAGACGGACGCACTACGCGACGGACGCACACGGACGACGGAACGGACGGACGGACGGACGACGGATGGACGCACGGACGGACGGACAATCATGCCCGATTCTACAAGCTGCATCTGACTTCGTCAGCTGAGCTAAAAAACGATGCCTGTTGATTGGACGTAGCCGTACCAGATGATTCTAACATCATGGTGAAGGAAAGAGACAAACTCACCAAGTACAAAGATCTGGAGATCGAAATTAGGAGGATGTGGAATACTAAGACGAGCATTGTACCAGTGGTGGTTGAGCCCTTAGGCTCTATAAAGAATGTTTTGAAAAGAACTTTAAGGAACTACCTGGCCACCACACTGCCAAGAAGTGGCAGAAAATCGCACTACTGGAAACAGCACACATCCTGCGAAAATTCTGGATTGAATCTCTATGTCCGCGTTGAGACACGGTCAACCCAGAAGCCAGCCGGCTAATGCCGTGATCCACATTGGAAATAATCATAGATAAATAAATAATATAATAACAATAAAAAAACAACAACATATGTTTGGAACTAATTGACAAACCGTACACTCGTAACGCGTTTCGCACTGGTCTCGTTTCGTAGCGCTTTGTTGCTATCATGCTGACGCGCAACATCATAGCGAACAGCTGAGATAACAGAAAGTTTATTGCTAAGCAGCGAGCAGTTCAGAGCGACTGTCACTGCAGATTAGCTAAGGGTTAATTAAGTGTGTGATGGTGTATGAATATGTAGCAGGGGCGTTGTGGAATTGTGTGGTGTGTGTGGTGTGTGTGTGTGTGTAGGTGTGTGTGTGTGCGTGCGTGTGTGTGTGTGCGCGCGCGTGTGTGCGTGTGTGCGCGCGTGCGTTTGAGTTACTCGCCTGCGGGAGGAAAAATGCGCGGTACACGCAGCCTAGAATAGATATATAGCTTTTTATATATTGATTATTAATGAATAAATTAAATAATTAGTCATGTAGGTTGGGTAAGCTGCGCTGGGGTCGTTAGATTGACGAACATAATCTCGCGTGGCCGGACTTTACGTCTTGCTTCGATCATTGCTATTTTGTCATTGACTAATGTCGTATATCGATATTCTTGTTTAAGACGCAAACAAATTAATTCATTTTATTAAAACATTTTAATTCTTGTTTTTGCTGCTACTTCTCTTGTAACCTGCATAGATTAAACACGACGTACTCAAGTCAGGAAATCTCCTCTGGTTAACGAGCATTGTAATATGTATGCTGCCTAATTGTTATTCCTCTCACATTGCATCTGTTCATATTTTTATATATTTTTCGCTGTGTTTATTTATTTTACCGCGCTACATGTATAACGTTAACGCAACATGCAACAGCTTCCTTTGAAAAATTATCATATGCGATTTCTTTATTTGTTGTATTATCACTCGTGATTAGGCGTCGTTATAGACGCGTGTGCATGCTACTGGGGTTGCGGGTGGAAGGGCCGTCATGGAAGTCAACTATTTTAGATTCAGGAACGTGTCCTTTTTATATCTTTCTCGCTACGGGAATTATTGTGTGAATCATGGCCACGAATAGTCGCGTATCCTCGACACGAGCTTTAATTTATGGCGTGGTCGATTGTTATTCTGGCAAATTGGCTGGACGGTCGACTTCGCGGCTTCTGTACGTTCTTATCCACCAACCTTAACTCCCCGTAACAACGAGACACTAGAACACATTGACTGTGTACGAATATACATTTCAACAGGGAGTCGATTAAGTTTCTTCTCCACTGTATATTGGTATTATTACTCTATATACTTATAACATTGTACCAAGAGTCCATAATAAAAATTCTCTATTATGGACTCTTGATTGTACTGACCATATTGTTTATCGTATCGTAACAGACGTATGCGCTAAAATCATTGTAGACGTGGTACGAGTCACGCTCTATGAGTCATATGCATACGCATACTCCACGACAGATGGCGCTCTGGCTCTGGCTCAATTCAATTCAATCCTGAGTTGTACGAAGGGGGCACTGCATGCAGTTTGATGCATATACGTGCAGAAGAGTCACTTCACGCAGTCCAGCTCTTCTGGGTCAGTAAAAAATGTGAGTCGCAATACTAGCATGACAATAAATTCGTGGCGTATATGTAGATATCGCTCTCCTTGTTGAGGTTATAGTTTAATCCGTGGAAGAATGGCGCTTCTTCGCGCAGTTATGTTGAATAACGTGAAACAAGGCATTGTAGCCGCGAAACGATCAAATGGAAAAAAATGCTTGGTTTTAATTTCCCTAATGTGTATTAATGCAAAGCAAGTTCGATTCATATTAGCTGGCCAAAGAAACTCGTGACAAAGGACGATCTAGACGTGCGTGTGTGTAACCGCTGACGGCGCACAAAGCTTGGTTTCGAATTAACGAATTCTAATTACTAGCATCGATGATCTCATAAATGCATGTTATCATCCGATAAGAATGTTTGCCTGATAGCATTCGAACGGGACTCGATTAATTAATAATCACCGCGTATATAGGCGGGTAAACGTGAAGCAAATCACGGATGAATTCAACACGACTACTAGCAAGAGTATTGTACACGAATCGTATCGACCACGTCGTCGAATCGTAGACACCACACTCCATGTTATCATTCGCTCGCTCCATTTTCCAGCGTCGAATGTCAGCCGACGATTCGCCAGACGACATCGACGGCCGTCGATCGTATCATAAAAAACGTTGGCAATGAAAAATCACCGTCATTCGTTTACAGGCGCAGGTAATGAATTTCGCCGCGAAAAGACGCAGTTGTACGTTATTGTGCCGCCGAGTGAAACGCCAAGAATGTTTTCCTAATTTATTACATCGACTTTCACTTTGCGAACGTCGTCTGGCAGACTTCAGTGTTTCACGCGTCGCCGGCCAACAATAACCGCTAGCCCAGTATCGATCCATCACAATTTCGCGTGAGCTCTGGGACTTTTTTCTGATAATCGGAAATTGAATATTTCAAATAATTTGCAACTTACGAATATTAAAAGCCGCGCAGCTCGCTATTTCTCGCCGCTAACCTATTTTGAATTCAATCGCGCCAGCTAGCGTCTGTGTTTTGCTCCAATTAGCGTTGATCGTAGGCGCGATGGATGAATTTCCCATGCGAGTTAGAAAACTCATATTTGGCGCCATCTATATTTAATATGGGCAACCTTTTCGAAATAGCGCGCGATCTAGTCACTTAGCGTGCGTGTGCTATACAGTCTTAAAGACACCCTTAGTTGTATAGCTGTTATAGTACGTAATCGCGTGTCGTCAAAATCTTCTCTCGTTTGCGACAACAAAATCTTCTCCTGTTTGCGAATAAAAAATTGTTTTTGTTATTTATGTAAAAGCGTATCGACAATTAAATGAGCTGTGGATATCATAACGCGCATCGCTTCAGTGTGGATCGTCACGCCACGTAGCGGTGGCACAGTGCAAGCAACCCGCGATGCTGCGTCGCTGTGATTGACGCACCTTGCTCACCTTGTATAACCTGCACGAATCTCTAAATGCGTGAAAGTAAAAAAAAACGTTGACGAATCAGCATCGGAGCTGTGACGTCACTCACGCGCTCATCATGTCGATCCTCGGCGTCGAGATTCGTCGGCTCCATTTACGTCGGCGCGAACCACGTGACTTGCGGGACCCGCGCGAAGCGCGGCCCGACGAGCGTGTGTTGCCTCTCTCTCGAAAGTCTTCATCGTCGCTATCGACCTGAAACAGGCAGGCAGGTGTCGCTGGTGTAGCAGGTGTCGTTGCATGGTGAGCTAAGCATAAAACGCGCGAAAACCTATTTACGAAAATGCTGCCGCGTCGGTATTGACACACTCACAGTACACACACAGACACACACACACCGCGCGCGTGTGTGGGTCGATCGTGTGTCGGCGCAGTGCGTTTGAGTTACTCGCCTGCGGGAGAAAAATGCGGGGTACACGCAGCGCTAGAATAGATATTATAGCTTTTTATATATTGATTATTAATGAATAAATTAAATATTAGTCATGTAGGTTGGGTAAGCTGCGCTGGGGTCGTTAGATTGACGAACATAATCTCGCGTGGCCGGACTTTACGTCTTGCTTCGATCATTGCTATTTTGTCATTGACTAATGTCGTATATCGATATTCTTGTTAAGACGCACAACAAATTAATTCATTTATTAAACAATTTTAATTCTTGTTTTTGCTGCTACTTCTCTTGTAACGATCATAGATTAAACACGACGTACTCAAGTCAGGAAATCTCCTCTGGTTAACGAGCATTGTAATATGTATGGCTGCCTAATTGTTATTCTCCTCACATTGGCATCTGTTCATATTTTTATATATTTTTCGCTGTGTTTATTTATTTTTACCGCGCTACTGTATAAACGTTAACGCACATGCAACAGCTTCGCTTTGAAAAATTATCATATGCGATTTCTTTATTTGTTGTATATTGCGCACTGCGCGCGCAAGAATCGGGCGATGCCATCGCCCGAGGAAATCGCCTGGTGTGTCCACGACTGCGCGATGCCATCGGGCGATGGCATCGCCCGATGAAATCGCCTGGTGTGTCCACGACTGCGCGATAGAATCGGGCGATGCCATCGGCCGATGCCATCGCCCGAAGCAATCGCCTGGTGTGTCCGGCCCTTAAGATTTGTGCCCAACTGTTGACGGACGGACGGACGCACGGACGGGCGGACGGACGGACGCACGGACGGACGGACGTACGCACGGACGGACGGACGGACGCACGGACGGACGGACGGACGCACGGACGGACGGATGGACGCACGGACGGACGGACAATCATGCGATTCTACAAGCTGCATCTGACTTCGTCAGCTGAGCTAAAAACGATGCCTGTTGATTGACGTAGCCGTACCAGATGATTCTAACATCATGGTGAAGGAAAGAGACAAACTCACCAAGTACAAAGATCTGGAGATCGAAATTAGGAGGATGTGGAATACTAAGACGAGCATTGTACCAGTGGTGGTTGGAGCCCTTGGCTCTATAAAGAATGGTTTTGAAAAGAACTTTAAGGAACTACCTGGCCACCACACTGCCCAAGAAGTGCAGAAAATCGCACTACTGGAAACAGCACACATCCTGCGAAAATTCTGGATTGAATCTCTATGTCCCAGGTTGAGACACGGTCAACCCAGAAGCCACCGGCTAATGCCGTGATCCACTTTGGAAATAATCATAATAATAATAATATAATAACAATAAAAAAACAACAACATATGGTTGGACTAATTTGACAAACCGTACACCGTAACGGTTCGCACTGGTCTCGTTTCGTAGCGCTTTGTTGCTATCCATGCCTGACGCGAACATCATAGCGAACAGCTGAGATAACAGAAAGTCTTATTGCTAAGCAAGCGAGCAGTTCAGCGACTGTCACTGCAGATTAGCTAAGGGTTAATTAAGTGTGTGATGGGTGTATGAATATGTAGGGGCGTGTGGAATTGTGTGTGTGTGTGTGTGTGTGTGTGTGTGTGTGTGTGTGTGTGTGTGTGTGTGTGTGTGTGTGTGTGTGATGTGTGTGTGTGTGTGTGTGTGTGTGTGTGTGTCTGTCTGTCTGTCTCTCTCCAATTTCTCATATCTCTCATTTTCGATTGCACCTCTCACTCCTATTCTCCGCTCTCTCGTTCTTTTTTTCCCTTGTTCCCTCTTACGGGCATAATATGCCCGTAAGAGGGCATTTACGGTTCATTCCCTCTTACGGTTCATTTATGCACCGGCTTGCGGTACAATGCGACTAATTGCTCGCATACTTACCCGCTTCCGCAGTTAATCAGAGTATACCGCAGCTGCAATCTGAAAGTAGTCGCCTCCATTACGGGCCGCTTTTCCACGCAGCGAAGCAAATTGTATTTTACCAAGCAAGCTTTTTCTTAGCATACTTCTTCGAAGCCTAATTAACGAGCTAATATCATAAGAATTCGCCCATGCTAATATCATGTGAATTTGTCTGTGCCCATTAGCCCGAGACGTAAAATTATTCCCGCTATATATATTGTACGCTAATCGTATTACCATCAATGTCGTATTGTCAAAAGAATAACTAATTTGGTAGAATATGCTACTTAAATCATCATCATATATATATATATATATATATATATATATAACCCAATAAGATGACATTAGATGACAACGAGCGTTAAACCTCGAAACCTATTAGAAAGCATCTGAGGTTCTAACGCGAACATTTCCCACTTTTTTAATCTAACAAAATGTAACCAAATCAATCAGAGAACAAAAGCGCGCAACAGTTTCGTGTCATGATAAGAACTAGCACGCATCATCAGCCTCGTTCACACGAGACCTCGTATTTTTGAAATACGGTATTTGCGAAATACCGAACCTGAGACAAATACGCGGCCGAGCGTTCACACGCTGATTCGCGGCTCCAGAAATACGGTATTTGCGAAATACCGAATCTGAGACAAATACGCGGCCGAGCGTTCACACGCTGATTCGCGGCTCCAGAAATACGGTATTTGCGAGCTGCGAGCTGCTTTAAACAATCAAGTGAACAATGCGAAATAAACAATGCAATGCGCACCAACTGCCGATAAAATACGTAGACTGATCCGCGCTCCACAGTTCCACTCGCGTTACACTGGAACTGTCGAGCGCGGACCAGTCTATAAAATACGCGGCTTCAGAAATCCGGTATTTAGCGTTCACACGAGGAAATGCGCGGTCCAAGAGATCCGGTATTTCTCAAGCACGGCAAATTATTCGGGGTCTGGGAAGCCGCGTATTTACATCAAATACCGGATCTGTTTAGATACTGTATTTCTTGGACCGCGCATTTTGCCTCGTGTGAACGCTAAATACCGGATTTCTTGCTACGTGTGAACGCGGTAGTTATCACTGTCCTCACTAGCGCGTCATGTTGACTCGTGATGCGTATCAATCAGGCTAATTATTGCCGCGACCAGACGCATGACGTATTGAATAGCCGGGCGCTCGATTTCTCCTTCCCGGACGATTGTTGGCATAGCCAATTTAATTTTCAGTGTAAACGGCCTACATTTTCGGATTGTATGCGCGCACGTTATAGGTGTTAGTGTCGATGGGTGGAGGCACGGTTTATGGTGTACGGTTTGTCAAATTAGTCCAACCATATGTTGGTTTACAAACTAACACCATATTTTCCGCCAACCACATACATTGTAAAGCATATAAAATATTATAATAATAATAATTAGAATAATAATAATAATAATAATAATAAATGTCCTAGGTATGACTTTAAACTGCATCCGGTTGTTGAGTCTCAACGTGGGAGAATGAGGTTACCCTTTGCCACAACTACCTCCAGGTCACCCTTGAGCAAGGTGTAGTACCTGTTAGCTCTCCCCGATACCTTGAAGTCTGTCTCATGGGTAGGAGGAACTCTTTAGCCTTAAACGGTAACCCCCTAGAGATGGTGTCTTGATAAAAAATACCACTCTCTGGAGGAGCAAACTCCCGATAACTGCGACATTATGGCCCAAGGACGTATGGACGTGCTCTGATGTCCAGGAAAGTTTGCCCTAACTATGGGTTAAATAGTAAATATCATACCATGATGATCGAATAAGCCAATACGAAAGTCATACCGCATCGCTCGTCGCGCGGGTCAACAAGGAGCGCGTCCATCAGTGATCGACGAACAAGCTGAGGTCGAAAAATTGTCGGTTATTGAGTCGGCAAACCTTAACAGCCAAGCTTCAGATAGCAACCAGACCAAGGTCCAATCTCAAATTGGCCTAACTGAAGCAGCACCAACACCACAGGCACAGTCAACCAATACAGAAATAACCAACAGAAAAACAAGAAACCAGTAAACAAAGGATCAATACAAGGATGTGATGTGGTCCTATTATTTCGCCCAAGAGAACAACACTGATGGCGGGGTAGTAAAAGGTGCATACATGATCTGGCGAGGCAG
Source organism: Priapulus caudatus (assembly GCF_000485595.1). NCBI lineage: Eukaryota > Metazoa > Priapulida > Priapulimorpha > Priapulimorphida > Priapulidae > Priapulus > Priapulus caudatus. Next base: position 148,057 of record NW_014577105.1, on the reverse strand, counting down.
GAATCTAAACATCTTTCCAACCACCAACTCAAATACTCTTGCTAATACCAGGAGCTGAATTATTAAGAACAAGAAGCTCACCGACGCTGAGCTTGAGCAGATAGTGGCAGCTGTCCGAAAGCAAAATAATGCATCGCAACCAACACTTATCCCCATTGAACAACCTGAAGACCTACAACCCCCAGAGCACGAGGCTAAACAAACACCGCAGCACACGGATACCCGTGAAGGTGAATCAGTAGTGGATGTGGAAGATCGAATCGCTACAAAGCTGCTTGAAACTTAGGCAATCCCCCTGGATCAACGCAGAAGCCTGAAAAAGGTTAATCTCAACAAAGCAATACGGCACGATATTCAAGCTGCAAATCAGGCCCTTACCAACATCATCAAAGATAACCATCTAAACTTGCTAAATCAGAAATCAATGAATTAATGTACGCGACTGCTGCTGTTATTGCTGGAGAGACAAAAGAGAGAGTCACGAAGCCCACAGAGGAACCAACATGGAAGAAGAGAAACAGAACAAAAATTGAAAACCATCGCAAGGACCTTTCCATCCTTAGCGAAATAAAGAAAGGTGTCTCAACAAAGCAAGTACATGACAAGGCCAGGAGCATCTTATGCAAGAGCCGAAGGGAGAATAAGACCATATGCGAGCTTGAACAAGAAATAAAGATAAAACTACAGGCCAAAGCTGAGAGGTTGAGAAGGTTTACTAAGCGGAGTGAGCACTACTATCTGAATAAGCTCTTCCATGAAGATGCGAAAAAAATTTACCGGCTTGTTCGGCTTGGAAAAGTGTGCAACCGCAATCTTAAAAGCTAGTAAAAATAGTCGAAATATCGAGCTTGATGATAAGACAGCCCTACAAAGTCTGAACCACGAGGACAGCTACAAATATCTTGGTGTAGACGTGATGGTATTCAGCATGCAAAGATGAAGGAGAACATTGCTAAGAAGTACTATCGTCGAGTTCGCCTAGTTCTCAAGTCTGAGCTCTGCTTAAAAAACAAGATAACAGCGATCAATAGCCTGGCACTCCCAGTCCCCGTGTACAGCTTTGGGTGATCAACTGGTTGCGATCAGATATCGAAAGGATGGATCGCAAGACAAGAAAGCTACTAACCATGCACGGTCTCCACCACCCAAAAGCAGATGTAGAGCGACTGTACATCAAGAGGCAAAATGGTCGTCGTGGTCTCATTAAACTGATGTCTGCGTACAACACTGCCATTGTAGGTCTAGGCGACTACATTGAGCTTAAGGAAGATAAATTTACAAAGCTTATCAAAATCCATCAATCTGGAAAATCAAAGCACGCTCTCTTACGCGAGGCTAAAGAAATCAAAGCCAAATACTTGACTCCTCAGCCCACCAGCCAATCCTCAACAAAGCAGAGACTGAAGGCCAATATGGAAGCAGAGACAATCAGGTATTGAAGAACAAGCCTTTGCATGGAAGATTCTACAAGAGCCTCGACAGGCCATTTGTCGACAAGACTGCAAGCGTTGCCTGGCTGAGTAGTTCCGGGCTCAAGGGAGAGACAGAAAGCCTGATCATTACAGCCCAAGACCAAGCACTCAACACCAGATACCATCAACGCAACATCCTCAAGCAACAGGTCAACAGCAAGTGCAGAATGTGCAGCAAGGCAGAGGAGACCATCAGCCACATCATTGCCGGATGCACAGTGTTGGCCCCAACCGAGTACCTGGTACCCAAACCGCCATAACACGGTTGCCAGCTATCTGCACTGGTCAATCTGCCGTGAACTTGGTGAGCAGGTACCTG
>NW_014577105.1:120577-141432 GCF_000485595.1 Priapulus caudatus | reverse complement strand
TACTATCGCTGACGTGCGGGCTAAGGGTCTGAATAACCTTTGACGCCTCAAGAGGAGGTTATAACGTGATTTGTTGACTGTTAAAATTGACTACGTAGCGGCTTTGCTATGGTGTATATTTGTAAATTTTTGTTGCCATTTTTTTACATTAAAAGTAAGTACTAAGGGACTAAATGTAGCGTAAAATTCTTACATGATAAGAATGTTTTAAACTAGTTAAAAATCCAAAAAACTGGATGATTTGACATTATGATCCTGACATTAATTGCTTGCTATGGGCTATTTATGAGTCACGGAGTGTATGTTTACATCGAAACATATAGTAAAATGAAAGTATAATGCAGGAATTTAATCCATAAAAGTGAACAGAATTACTTTCATTTTGTTAGTTTTATATTTCGGTAACGTAATCCTTTAAAAAGGACTGAACTACTTTGCTATATAGAGCCCCCTCCACGAGCGCCCCCGCCCTCGCTCCTACCTTCCCTCCCTTCCCTCACACTTTCCCGATCCTCCCCACTAACACCACTACGCTCGGCTCGGACGCATATCCATGTAACATGTTAATATTAGCGAAGTCCATTAAAGTTCACAAGCTGTATCTTTATTACTGTAGCCACCAGTAGGTATGCAAAGCCTATATAGATTTTAGATTTGTATTAGTAGTATCTAGATATATGGCTCTGAGCGCGAACGGCGTGGCAGGAGGGCGCACTTGATTCGGTTGCGAGTGATTTATATAAAGAATACATGGCTACAGTACGTCGTTGAGGCTTTGTCGCTCTGCGGCAGCTTGTCTTTCTGTTGTGGAGCATATATCAGGGGGGTTTGCGGTATGTGCGATCTGTCTGCACTGCCCATATGCACTTTATGGTAGTTCTCCGATGTTGGTAACTGGTGTCGGAGTATGTTTACACTATGTGCGGTAGTACACACACACACACACACACACACACACACACACACACACACACACACACACACACACACACACACACACACACACACACACACACACACACACACAAACACACACACGCACACACACTACACTTACAGTAGAATATGTGAAATTCGTGGCATAAATGAGCGCATAGGAATGCACGCGCGCACACGTGCATGCATTTACGCACGCACTCACGGTTGCCAGTAAGCGCAAATAATAAATATATTTGCCTAAAGCCAGGCGCCCAAAAGCGAGCTGTGTAGGTAGCGTGTGTGTTAAATGATCGCCTGCTTCTATCTTATAGTTATACTGCTTTTGTCTTATAGTTATACTGCTTCTGTCTTATAGTTATACTGCTTCTGTCTTATAGTTATACTGCTTCTGTCTTATAGTCCAGGAGCACGAACCTTGATATTTTCGTTTCGTTCAACAGTCACTACATCTAAGGTTTGACTTAACAGGATGGTCGAATAGACCCCCTAGAACACCCCCAGGTAGTATGTAGTCTCAAATTGTGGTATCAGTTTTGTGCTAGAAGCCATTTTATAGACAAGGGTGGGTGACGCGACACCGTTAAAAAATGTGGGGTATAAATAACATAACAACTCATATCTTTGCTAATAATCAACCAATTTTAATGATTTTGGTACCAATGGGTCCGTCTTAGAAATTGCTACCATAAAAAACCTACTTAATGTTAACCTACTTAAGAGGTTACTTAAGAGGTCACTACAGGTCACTACAGGTCAAAAGGTCACGTGACGGGCATTTTTCCTTAAACTGCAGTAACGATTGCCAAATATTAATAAAATGTTGCTACATGAGTTTGCTTATGTTTATTTTACACTAGGGTGACCATATAAGGAGTCCAGTAAATATAAACTATTCATCTTGAAGGGCTAACCCATGGCAGCGAATGGAATAGTGAATGAAATAGTGACAATTTTACGTCAGCTATATGAAATGTTATAGTTGTCAGCACTGAAGTATTTGACACACTTATTATACGTGCATCACCTCTTGTTTGAGTCTGTTTAATCTGTAATGTGTTTATAATTTAACAATACAATTTCAATATTATAGTCATCGTCATATATCATAGTCAACACTAACTGGTTAGAGTATGAACTGTCACTGTCAACTTATGTGCGGCCTTTAAATGTAATCATCTTCATCGTCCTCGTCATCCACATTATGACCATCTACTGGGTTTTGTAGCATGGTGTTTGGGTTCTGGCAGCTTTCATCGGCCATGCAAGCACAGGCTTCAGCGCATGCAAGTCCATTTGTCCTACAGGAGCAATCTGCACGACGACAGGCTGACTTCTTACAGCGACATGCCGTAAGCTCTACCAGTCCACGTGGTGCTGGCTCCTTTGTCATCAGCACAGGTTGCAGAGCACCATCTGAAATGCTCCAGCCATGTTGCTCGGGTGTTGGCAAGTTCTGTCTGGCATCCAGTGCCCTCCTCTATACAACAGTTTGGTAGTTTGAACGCTTTAGGTGTTGAAGGAGGCTGTCTGAAGTCGGCGGCAACACCTCATTCTTCTGGCCTCTCTGACAGAAAACCCAGTACCTTCGGCTTTGCTGCCAGCTTTTGTGGTCTTTGTGTATACACTGCACACAAACGCTTCACACCCAGAGATAGTGTCTTCACTCATTGTGGCGTCTTTGCCCAGCTGAGACACACTCTCCTGGTGCAGCTTACTAGCACATATTGTGTTGAGGGCTTTCTTCTTGCCGATTCCACACAGTGAACTGTTAGAGTCGCATCCGGTCAGTGCATGGAATGCTGGCAATGCATCACAGAGCTGTGGACCTAACTCGGCAGCCAAATTGTGCATGGGGATGTACCTCAGCTTGTCCTTAACCCCAGTGCGGAAGCATAGTTGTTGGCAGGCGAGACTGTTGAAGTGTGTGGCACACAGTACAGCTACATCTGTGTCTGGGGATTGGATGATGATCCTTTTGTGGTCATGCGATGCATGTTTCGCATGCAGCAGTAGCCTAGTGTCTGCTTCCTCGTGGTCTGATCTGAGAGGTGCTAGCTCCTCACAGTGTCCTTTGATAACTAGAACCGCCTTTTGACCATCTCTGAAACCACCAGCAAGGACAATTTGCTGGCCGAGTTGCAGCTTCTCTTGTGCCATGTGACACCACGTTTCCGACAGGAAGGCACACAGATTGGTCTTGTTTTGTGGATTGGCAATGTATTTCGGCCACTGCTTGAGAATTGGTGTTGCTGGGCTCTGGATTTTGATCTCTAGGGCAGTGGATGCTCCCCGTTTGGCACGCTCTCCAGCTTTGGTTGACATGCTCCTGTACTGGTCCATGATTACATCAACTCGCATGCACCCCTTCTGAGCAAATGGTGCAGTGATGAGACTGTAGTGCTTGGACGCGAGCTCTCCAAAGGTTGACACACCACCAGACTTTAACATCTGTACAGAAGCCATACCATCAATCAGATGTGCAGTTGTCATCCCTTGCATCGGTGCTGGAAGTTTTCCCTGAACATCCACCCTGGTCTCCTATCCGAGAGAAGCACACTCTTTGTGGTTTTCCTGAGATTGCCATCCGAGTGTACGAGGGAATAGGGCACTGTCGAGAGTTCATAGCTCATGACCTCTTTCAGGTTGATGTCCCTAGACTTTGCAGAAATTACAAGACGACCAAATAGGTCACGATCAGCAGCAACAGTGATTGTTTTGTCGTCAGCTGTCTTGATTTTTTTCTTTTTTGCCAATGTGGTGAAGGTCTTGATCTTGAGATTAGGTAAGAAATTCCAAAAGAGCACCTCATTGGTGTTGAGCCTTTCCTCCACAAATGTTGTCACCTGTGCTGTGCCTAACTCATAGCAGCTCAGTAGGCGTCTTGTAACATCTTGTGGCATTACCACTCCTGTGCCAATGCTGATAAGGGGTAAGGGGTCATCACTGTCATTGTCCACTTTATCAAGAGAGAATGTGTCTGTCATGAGGCCTGATGTGATGGTGGACAACAGCTTGTTGACATCTCCCTCATCTCTCTTCCGTCTGTTTGGGGCTGCCTTCTTGTGTGTTCCCACTCGATTAGAATCTTGCAGGCCACACATCTCCTTCATTGCTGTTGTGATAACAGCTCGTTCGTGGCAGGTAAAGAACCAGCGTTCAAGTGCTCCGGGTTTCTGACTGATGCCGATGATGCCACCCTTGGTCTTTGAGTCCAGGTTGATGGATTGCTCCAAGGCCATATCAGTCCACACCTGAGCAAACGGCTGACTAGGCCTGCTGACAGCATGGTTTCCATTGACCAACTCTTTGTGAATGGCAGGATGTGTCTCCAACAGCTGGTTCATGTCGGTGATGTAGGCAGGTAGCCATCGGGAATAGTTTGGCCTGCCCATGGCGATGAACTAGAGAAGCAGCTGGACCATAGCAACATAGTCATCCCAGAAAGCAAACAGGTGAGATTTGCTGCGAGCCTCATTCTTGAATGTGGTGAACTGCTGTTCCAGCTCTACCATGTTCTGCGTCAGCTTGTCTAAGTTTTCCTTGACATCTTTGCCTTCCCAGACAGCTTCTCTACAGGCCCTGGTGTACTCTGCCACTGCTTCCTTATCTACACCACCACCATCATTGTCTGACAGCCACTTGATGAAGGCTTGCCACTGGAGACGGAATATGGCTTCCATGATCAGTCGATGTGCACGAACTCCTCGGTGTCAAGACCTTTCCCTTATAGGAAGCCGTTGAGCCGGTGCCACTACCATACACTCCCGATTCGATAAGTAGATCCTCTTTCCCGATCCATCATATTTCTTCCCAGGAGGGATATGGTGTTTATGCGCTACATGGAAGCTGCCCATCGCGAATGAACCATGTTGACAAACTCTTCTGGTAGGCCCTATTTGTATTTCTTTTGGCTTTGACATAGATGCGAGGTCGAACGTTATGACGCTGTCTTCCATGGCCAAGGCCTCGCCATCATCGGCCTCCACATTCTTCATGACAGTTGTACACTGTATCTGGATTCTGTTGGCGATCTATCTATCATGGGCAGTAACCAACACTGGTGAGGGTTGCGTATACATGAAGTGACCATGGCACTTGAATCCACTCCGCTGTGTACAGTTCTGCGGGATCTGCAGACATGGGGTGAGTCTCCACCTCAACAGCTTCTTGTTGGGACAGAGTCAGACCAACGCCGTGCAGGATATCACACACATCAGCTTATAGCAGTGCTACAAAAATTCGCATTTTATAGTGCACCCAGATGAAATAAATATATCAATCACCATGGTTTATGTGCGGACTCGCTTCGTGTTTTGCCCACTCTGAACCCGCACCTAAACTTGGATATCCATAGCCAAATTAATGTGGATAATCTATTCAGATAGAGTCGGTGGTATATTATTCGAGTATGGTTATAGCACATGGTTATAGCCACATGTTGCTATCCATCCCAGTTCAGTGGCGTCATTTTGAACATTCACTCATTTTGTATGTTTTTACCTTTTTTATGGGTTTTCCGCGTTTGACCTGTAGTGACTTTCTAAAGCGGGTTAACATTATAGTTGTGTTAATACATTATGGCTTAGCAAATTTCATATAAGGCATCTATTGCTATCAAAAACTTTTAAATTGGTAGAAATATTGCGCAAGATATTTAGCAGCTTTGTTACCCAATGCTTACCCCTTACAGAGAATTTGAATGTTCATAACTGTCACGGATTTCATTCACTATTCCATTTGCTGCCATGGATAAGCGTTCAAGATGATAGTTGTATATTTACTGGACTCCTTATATGGTCACCCTAGGTTAAAATAAACATAAGCAAACTCATGTAGCAACATTTTGATGTATATTTGGCAATCGTTACTTGCCCAGGTAAGAAAAATGCCGTCACATACCTTTTGACCTGTAGTGACCCTCTAGTGACCTCTTAAGTGACCTCTTAAATAGGTTAACATGTTTTTATCTGGTAGCAATTTCTAAGACGGACCATTGGTACCAAAATCATTAAAATTGGTGATTATTAGCCAAAGATATGAGTTGTATATGTTATGATAACCCACATTTTTGAACCGGTGTCGGTCACCCACCTGGTCTATAAAATGCTTCTAGCACAAAACTGATACCACAATTTGAACTACATACTACCTAGGCGGTGTTCCAGGGTCTATTCGACCATCCTGTCAAGTAAAACCTTAGATGTAGTGACTGGTTGCAACCAATTCCTGAGGTTGTACAGAAATTTGCCTCCTGGACTATATAAATTATACTGCTTCTGTTCTATAGATGACTCATAAATGTAACGGATAATGGGCACCCGCCCAGCCTCATCCCTTGCAAACTACATGCATGTCGTCAGTGTGTATTTGCGTTCACATAGTAATTGTAAGGCCGCGTTGTTACCCACGACCGTTTAAGCAAGCATGTTGCTGTTTGTTGAGCATTAGGAATTTCGAGTGGAGTTCTTTGTAATTTGGAAAAATAGTCAGATTGTAGCAAGCACACCGAACCGTATACATTGTTTTAACGGCAATCATTACTACATGACTCAAGAAGCAGTTTAATTTTGGGCGCACACAAAAGTTCAATATTGACGATGACGTCTAGGCCGAGGAGCATATCTGTTGAAAGCCAATCGATACTTGAGTCGTCTGTAACGTCAGCCTACTACGTTACGTTATCACCCTTTTCAGCACAGCGATAGCTGGCAACCACGGGGCCATTACTTTTGGCAAATATTGCATCGCTAAGTATTAACACTTTCTGCGCAAATTACTAATAACATATAACATAAGTGGCGATGGTATGTTCCTCCACGCCCGCGTAGCGCGAAATTTTCTGACTGCCGAATATCTGAGATTAGGATGCTATGGCGCATGCGGCACTTGCGCATGGTATCTCGACCCGATCCAATCACACGCTCGAGCTTGTGTGCGAATTTCTGACCTGCTCGAAATAAATGATATAGGATCGCATGCGATGCGCACTTCGCATATATGCTCAATATGGCGATCCACTTAGCTAAGACGACCAGCTCAATACAAAAAGGCAGGAGGAGGAGAGGAGGAGGAGGAGGCAGGAGGAGGAGGCGGAGAAGGTGATAGAGTAGATGGAGGAGGGAGGACGAGGAGGGGGTAGGAAGAGGAGGAGGAGAGGAGAAGGTGATGGAGTAGGCGGAGGAGGAGGAGGGGATAAGGTTGAGGAGTAGGGGGAGGAGGAGGAGCGGGGAGTGAGGCAGGAGAAAGGAAGTGGGGGAGGAGGAGGAGCGGAGAAGGTGATGGAAATCGAAATGAAGGTTCCTGGAGGAGGAGTAGAGGCAAAGGGAGGAGGAGGATGGAGGGGGGAAGCTGGTTAGAGAAGGGAAAGGGGAAACGGAGAAAGGTGATGGAGGAGGGGGAGAGAGCTGAGCGGAGAAAGAGAGGGGAGGGAATCTGGTCGGAGAAGGAGAAAGGGAGAAGGAGGGAGAGAATGCGACGCTGCAGTGGAGGAAGAGGGGAAGAAGCTGGTGGAGAAAAGGAGGAGGGGGAGAAAGCTGGTGGAGAAAGAGGAGGGGAGAGGGAGGCTGGGTGGAGGAGAGGGGAGAAGGGGGAAGCTGGTCGGAGAGCGAGGATTGGGGGAGAAAGCTGAGTGGAGAATGAGAAGGGGAGAAGGGAGTACGTGGTGGAGAAGGAGGAGGGAGACCTGATGGGGAGAAAGGGCGAAAGAACGCTGGTGGAGAAGGAGGAAGGGAGAAGGAGGGGAGAAGGAAGCTGGTGGAGGAGGAAGGGGGAAAGGGATGAAGCTGGTGGAGAAAGAGGAGGGGAGAGGGGTGGAGAAGGGGAAGGGGAGAAGGAGGGGGAAAAGCGGATGTGGTGGCATGGAGAAGGCGGAAGAATGGAGAAGGAAGCTGTTGGAGAAGGAGGGAGGGGAAGAAGCGCGCAGGGTTGATGGGTGGTGGAGGAGGGGGAGCAAGGCGAGAACGCTGGGGGAGAAAGAGGAGGGGAGAAGCTAGTGGAGAGGAAGGAAGCGGGAGAAGGGAGAGCTGCGGGTGGAGAAGGAGGAGGGAAAACTGGTTGGAGAAGGAGAAGGGGGAGAAGGAGGGGTCGAGAAGGGAGCTGGTGGAGAAGAGAGGGGGAGAAGGGAGAAGCGTGGTGGAGAAGGAGGCAGGGAAGAAGTGGTGGAGGATGGAGGGAGAAGCGGAGAAGCTCGGTGGAGAAGGAAGAGAGGAAGAAGCTTGGTTCTATAGAGAAGGAGGAAGGGGAGAAGGAGAAGCTGGTCGGAGAAGGAGGAGGGCAGAGCTGTGGGAAGTGAGGAAGGCGAGAAGAGAGAGCTGGTGGGAGAAGCGAGCGGAGGGACGCTGGTGGAGATAGCGAGGAGGGGGCGAGAAAGGAGAAGCCTCCGTGCAGAAGGAGGAGGGGGAGCGAAGGAGAAGCAGGTGTGGAGAGGAGGCAGGGAGAGAAGCTTGGTGGAGGTAAGGGAGGAAGTGGGAGAAGGAGAGCTGGTGGAGAAAGGAGGAGGGGAGAAGCTGGTGAATGAAGGAGGAAGCGGAGAAGGAGAATGGTGGCTGGAGAAGGAGGAGGGAGAGCTGCGTGGGAGGAGAAGCGATGCGAGAGGGAGAGAATAGCTGGAGAAGCAGAGGAAGGGACACGGAGGGGGGAGAAGGGAGCTGCGTGGAGGAGGAAGGGGAGAAGGGAGAAGCTGGTGGAGAAGGAGGAAGGGGAGAAGGAGAAGCTGGTGGGAGAAGGAAGAAGGGGAAGAAGCTGGCTGAGAATCGAGGAAAGGGGCGAGAGGAAGGGAGAAGGCAGCTGGTGGAGCGAGGAGGAGTAGGGAGATCTGGTGGAGAAGGAGCGAGGGAGAAGGCTGGTGAGAAGGAGGGGAGCAGAAAGGAAGTGTGGAGGAGGAGGGGGAAAAGGGAGAAGCTGGTGGGGAAGAAGGAGGAAGAGAAGCTGGTGGAGAAGGAGGTAGGGGGAGAAGGAGAAGCTCGGTGGAGAACGGGGAGGGGAGAAGCTGGTGCGAGAAGCGCAGGAAGGGAGAGAGAGTGGTGGATGAAGGAGGAGGGGTGAGAAGAGAAGGCTGGTGGAGAAGGGGGAGGGGAGAAGCTGGCTGGAGAAGGGAGGAAGGGAAAAAGAAGAAGCTGGTGGTGAGAAGGAGGAGCGAGGAGAAAGGCTGGTGGGCAGAAGGGAAGGGAAGATTGTGTGAGAAAGGTGGTGGGAGAAGAGGATGGGAGAGCTGGTGGAGGATGGAGTGCAAGGGCGGAGAAGCTGGCTTGAGAAGGAGGAAGGGGAGAAAGGCAGTGAGGCTCGTGGAGAAGGAGAATGACGAGAGCTTCTTCCCTCTCTCCTCTTCCTCCACCAGCTTCTCCCCTCCTCCTTCTCCACCAGCTTCCCCTCCTCCTTCTCCACCAGCTTCTCCCCTCCTCCTTCTCCATCAGCTTCTCCCCTCCTCCTTCTCCACCACTTTCTCCCTTCTCCCCTTCCTCCTTTTCCACCAGCTTCTCCCCTCCTCCTTCTCCACCAGCTTCTTCCCCTCCTCCTTCTCCACCAGCTTCTCCCCTCCTCCTTCTCCATCAGCTTCTCCCCTCCTCCTTCTCCACCACCTTCTCCCTTCTCCCCTTCCTCCTTCTCCACCAGCTTCTTCCCCTCCTCCTTCTCCACCAGCTTCTCCCTTCTACCCCACCTCCTCTACCAGCTTCCTTCTCCCCGTACTTCTCCCCTTCCTCCTTCTCCACCAGCTTCTCCTCCTCCTCCTTCTCCACCAGCTTCTTTCCCTCCTCCTCCTCTACCACCTTCACCCTTCTTCCGTTCCTCCTCCACCAGCTTCTTCCTTCTCCCCTTCCTCATTCTCCACCAGCTTCTCCCCTCCTTCTTCTCCACCAGCTTCTCCTTTCTCCCCTTCCTCATTCTCCACCAGCTTCTCCCCTCCTCCTTCTCCATCAGCTTCTCCCCTCCTCCTTCACTACCACATTCTCCCTTCTCCCCTTCCTCCTTCTCCACCAGCTTCTCCCTTCTCCCCTTCCTCTTTCTCCACCAGCTTCTCCCTTCTCCCCTTCCTCATTCTCCACCAGCTTCTCCCCCTCCTCCTTCTCCACCAGCTTCTCCCCTCCTTCTTCTCTATCACCTCTACCTTCTCCCCTTCCTCATTCTCTACCAGCTTCTCTCCCTCCTCCTTCTCCACTAGCTTCTCCCTTCTCCCCCTCCTCCTCCACCAGCTCCCTTCTCCCCCTCCTTCTCCCCTTCCTTCTTCTCCACCAGCTTCTCCCCCTCCTCCTTCTCCACCAGCTTTTCCCCTCCTCCTTCTCCACCAGCTTCTTCCCTTCCTCATTCTTCACTAGCTTCTTCCTACTCCACCTACTAGTACTACTCTAAACTTCCTCCTCCCTTCCCCTCCCCCTCCCTACACTGCTCCTCGCTACCCTGTACCAGAACTTGGTATTTTACACAAACCTTCAAGTTTACACAACCTATCGTAACACAAAGACGAGCTGTCATTGGTCGGGTCGGCATACGCATCCTATCTCAGATATTTCGCACACGTCAGATATTTCGCGCGACACCGCATTACGATTCATGTATGGCGACTCTATTTACCTGTGGTAGCGGCAGATACTTGTTGCCACTAGGTGGCGTCCCCGGCGACTGCGGAGATGTCGCCTGCTTCTTTGCTACGACCGGTGGCGGTGGCTCGTCAATCAGCTCCTTATAATCGTCATCGTCGCTGTCATAGTTGGCATTGGCAAAAGTGTGGAGCTCGACCATCTCATCGTCTCGCGAGATCCCGAAGGTAGATGAGCATGGCGCGTCTGTTTGAATATCGATTGCAAATGTCATGCGAGTTGGTTTCTATTTACAATTTACAAATTACACTTTACAATTATTAACAAAATGGAGGTGATCATTTTGTGGTAAAGGCATTGACCCGGGTTTCTATAAGGCTGCTGGAATATGAATGTGTCATGCGAGGAGATTACTATTTCAATCATTATTAACAAAATAACGGACACAACTTGGTGATAAACGCATTGGCATTGGTATTTAATGTTGCAGAGATACAACAGGTTTCCTACTACAGAAAGACGAGATACAATACTAGAATAGTGTACGCTGTAAAGAAATATAGCGGATTTTGGAACGTGTCATTATTGTTCTGTGTATTACGATGGGCTAAAATTAATGAGCCGCACTAGTGAAGTTACTTTTAGTTTTCATAGCTGTACGCGCGTTGGCGAATTGTTCGCTGTGCGCACGAGCAAATAGTTCTGAAAGAAAGTCTACTCATTTAGCCTTGTTATGTAGTCAAATTAGTAATGCATGTAGCACAGTTATCGTCACAAATGCGTCACATGCTTGCAACCACGCACGCTCACTATTTAGTTGTCAATCAAAGTGCCACGTGTCGAGAGCACGTCGTTAAACGGCATGTCGTTAAATTGCATCTCGGCAGTGTTTTGTTTTCCCCAGGGATAGTCATTAAAAGTGCGACCGCAGACGATTTGAGTTTCTGGCCAAGTGCGCTACTTTCGGCCATTACTTGCGTACTTTGTCACTGCCTGTTTTAGCCTACCAATTACTTAAACTACCAATAAGATGACCCCTTTATGGCCACTTTTGTAATGCGCACGTGAACATATCTGCATGTAACGTGCGCAATATAAATCAATAAATATTATTATTATTATTTATGGTGGCGGAACGCCCTTGTTTTGCTTTAATAAATCTCTTGTCTTAGAAGTTTGAGGGAGATCTTTATCTAGTCTGGTAGTAGACAGCCGTGTCATTTAATTTCTCTATAGATTTAGAATGTTGTACGACTGCACAGCTGAATATTTGAACTGCTATCTAATTTACCTTTTCTCAAATAGATTGATTGGTGATTTATTGGCTGACTTTCTGGTTTCTTTATCTATGAGTTAGAAGTAAATGAACTTTCTAACATCACGAATAACATTGGTTTAGCCTCTAATCACCTGCCACCACTGGTGGCATGATACCTCGCCACTCACCACTCACCAGTCACTTTCAAACATCACGAATAACATTGGTTTAGCCTCTAATCGCCTGTCACCACTGGTGGCATGATACTTACCCAAACAGCACGGAAAGTATTCACATCGCGAAGTGTATACGAAGCAGCGCATCTTACGCATCAGAAAACACAGCAGAATGGAGCTAACTATCAGTGATTTAATGCGAAGAATGTTTTTTAGCGCGAATTAAGCAAGCTTTAAAATACAGACTATACAAATCGATCTAACCGATGAATTTATACTGGCAACATTTGCTCTGTCAGCTCACCAGCTCCGCCTGCTATGAATAAGGGCACAAGTAAGTTATGCTGCCCTACCCAAAGCAAATCTGCATAGGCAAAACCTACCCTGTGACTAAAGAAGCTAAACTCAGGCTCAGAAACAGACACGGAATCAGGATGGCTGTGTCAACATGAGGTCGGTGGGCTATCCGATGGGTTATACCCGCCATATTTTCCCATACGCGTACATACATTCAATTTTCAATTATGGACTCTTGATACATTCTCCCTGCATGCGCTCGCCCATGCGCGCACATACACGCATGCGTGGACGTACTCGCTTGCGCGCACATGTACTAGTATGCGCATAGGTGTATTAACGCGTTAGATACATGTTGCACGTGTTGGCGCGTACATGCAGATGGTGTAGGTGTACGTGTGGACGATCGCACGTACAGAGCATAGCAGTACGAGTATAGGTAAATCTCGTGGATAACTCATCGGGTATTTTCCTTTGACACCGCCATTCTGACTCTCTGTCTGCATATGTGTCTGGGTTTGGCTTGTGCACAAGCGACATGAATCTGCTACATGGTACCTCAGACCTGATTACAGACAGCCTCATTAGCTTCCTTGCCTGACTATTAGTGTGTCTATTGCAATCATTCCTGAGCTCAAGCTGTGTATGACAGGAGTGGCCTGCATAGGTGGTGAAACGCAGGCTCAGCCTAGTTATTGTTGATTTTATATCGTATTTAAACTTTTACTTAAAAATTAACACGGAGATGTTTTTAAACAGATTATAAAATTTCGGCAGACGTTAAAATTTCATTCAGTCAATAACCCCAATTCGAGCAAACTGTATATTCGCATTAAAATTAATGAAATTAACGTAAGGCTGTGCATTCGGCATATCGCCATATTGGTTACGCGAGGCTTGCGTGCTTGGATTACATTAGACTTGGCCGAGTTGCCCCACTATACACGTTATGCGCGATAACAGTATATTAAAGTGGCGTGTGAATAATGTCGATACATATGAATGCTTCGCTTGTTTGAAGCCGGCTAAACACGTAATTGCGTAAGTAATTGTTTAATTTAAATTAATAAATCGCACGAGCCAATTGCATAAGACAGCCTGACTTAGAAATGGAAATCATACATGGCTACGTATATACACCGCACTCGCACACGCGTGCACGGGCCCACACACACAATCGTTTGTATTTTTCGTTCTCTCTTTACCTCTTTCTCCCTCCCTCTTTAACTCTCTCTCTCTCTCTCTCTCTCTCTCTCTCTCTCTCTCTCTCTCTCTCTCTCTCTCTCATTTGGCTTTGACATAGATGGCGAGGTCGAACGTTATGACGCTGTCTTCCTGGCCAAGGCTCGCCATCATGGCCTCCACATTCTTCATGACAGTGTACACTGTACTGGATTCTGTTGGGGATCCATCTATCATTGGGCAGTAACCAACACTGGTGAGGGTTGGTATACATGAATGGACCATGGCATTGAATCCACTCCAGCTAGGTACAGTCTGCTGATCTGCAGACATTGGTGTGAGTTCCACCTCAAACAGCTTTGTTGGACAGAGTCGGACCAACGCCCGTGCAGGATATCACACACAATCAGCTATAACAGTGCTACAAAAATCGCATTTATAGCACCCAGAGTGAAATAAATATATCATCACATGGTTTTATGTGCTCACTCGTTCGTGTTATTGCACTCTGAACTCGCACCTAAAACTGATATCCATGCCAAATTATGTGATAATCTATTCATATAGAGTGGTGGTATATTTCGAGTAGTGGTTATAGCACATGGTTATAGCAACATGTGCTATCCATCCCAGTCAGTGGCTCATGTTGGAACATTCACTCATTTTGTATGTTTTACCTTTTTTATGTTTTTCCGCTTTGACCTGTAGTGACTTTCTAAGGCGGTTAACATTATAGTTGTGTTAATACATTATGCTAGCAAATTTCAATAAGGATCTATTGCTATCAAAACTTTTAAATTTGGTAGAATATTGGCAAAGATATTTAGCAGTTTGTTACCCCAAGTTACCCCTACAGAGAAATTTGAATGGTCATAATGTCACGGATTTCATTCACTATTCCATTTGCTGCCATGGGATAGCCGTTCAAGATGAATAGTTTATATTTACTGGACTCCTTATATGGTCACCCTAGGGTAAAATAAACATAAGCAAACTCATGTAGCAACATTTTATTTATATTTGGCAATCGTTACTGCAGTGTAAGGAAAAATGCCCGTCACATAACCTTTTGACCTGTAGTGACCTCTAGTGACCTCTTAAGTGACCTCTTAAATAGGTTAACATTTTTTTCTGGTAGCAATTTCTAAGACGGACCCATTGGTACCAAAATCATTAAAATTGGTTGATTATTAGCAAAGATATGAGTTGTTATGTTATTGATAACCCACATTTTTTAACGGTGTCGCGTCACCCACCCTTGTCTATAAAATGGCTTCTAGCACAAAACTGATACCACAATTTGAGACTACATACTACCTGGGGGTGTTCCAGGGGGTCTATTCGACCATCCTGTCAAGTAAAACCTTAGATGTAGTGACTGTTGAACCAATTCCCTGAGGTTGTACAGAAATTTGCTCCTGGACTATTATAATTATACTGCTTCTGTCTTATAGATGACTCAATAAATGTAACGGATAATGGGCACCCCGCACCTCATCCCCTTGCAAACTAATGCATGTCGTCAGTGTGTAATTGCGTTCACATAGCAATGTAAGGCGCGTTGTACCCACGACGTTAGCAAGCATGTTGCTGTTGAGCATTAGGAATTTCGAGTGGAGTTCTGTTAATTGGAAAAATAGTCAGATTGTAGCAAGCACAACCGACCGTATACATTGTTTAAACCGGCAATTCATACTACATGACTCAAGAAGCAGTTTAATTTTGGGCGGCACACAAAGGTTCAATATTTGACGAGCGTCTAGCGAGAGCATATCTGTTGAAAGCAATCGATACCTTGAGTCGCTTGTAACGTCAGCTACTACGTACGTTATCACCCTTTTCAGCACGCGAATAGCTGGAACCCGGGGCCATGTACTTTTGTCAAATATTTGCATCGCTAAATTAACACTTTCTTGCGCAAATACTAATAACATATAACATAAGTGGCGATGTTATGTATGCCTCCACGCCCGCTGTAGCGCGAAATTTCTGACTTGCGAAATATCTGAGATAGGATGCATATGCGCATGCGCACTTTGCATGCGTCTCGACCCGACCAATCACAGCTCGTCTTTGTGTGCGAAATTTCTGACCTGCGAAATAAATGATATAGGATGCGCATGCGCATGCGCACTTCGCATATATGCTCAAATATGGCGATTTCCACTTCAGCTAAGACACCAGCTCAATACAAAAAGGCAGGAGGAGGAGGAGGAGGAGGAGGGGAGAAGGTGATGGAGGAGGAGGAGGAGGAGGGGAGAAGGTGATAGAGTAGGAGGAGGAGGAGGACGAGGAGGGGAGTAGGAAGAGGAGGAGGAGAGGAGAAGGTGATGGAGTAGGGGGAGGAGGAGGAGGGGATAAGGTGATGGAGTAGGGGGAGGAGGAGGAGGGGAGGAGGAGGAGGAGAAAGGGAAGTGGGGGAGGAGGAGGAGCGGAGAAGGTGATGGAAATCGAATGAAGGTCATGGAGGAGGAGTAGAGGCAAAGGGAGGAGGAGGAGGAGGGGGGAAAGCTGGTAGAGAAGGGAAAGGGGAGAAGGGAGAAGGTGATGGAGGAGGGGGAGAGGCTGGCGGAGAAAGAGGAGGGGGAGAAGCTGGTGGAGAAGGAGAAAGGGGAGAAGGAGGGAGAGAATGGAGCTGGTGGAGGAAGAGGGGAGAAGCTGGTGGAGAAGGAGAAAGGGGAGAAGGAGGGAGAGAATGGAGCTGGTGGAGGAAGAGGGGAGAAGCTGGTGGAGAAGGAGAAAGGGGAGAAGGAGGGAGAGAATGGAGCTGGTGGAGGAAGAGGGGAGAAGCTGGTGGAGGCACGAATCGCACGACCACCACGCAACGCACGCACGCGCACGCAGACACAGCCACACACACCACAGACAGGACCAGCGCAACAACACAGCACACTACACACGCGTAAAAACACCTACAATCAAGCTAGCGCACGATACGATTCCGACGCATTCGACCGATTGTACAGATGGCGGCGCGCTGTGATCACGCGTGGTGAACCACAAATACCTGCGAAGTTTCAGAGCTCGGTGCTTCTTTAGATAACAGTTAGCGGTGGTTAATGAGGAGGTAGGGAGACGCTATTAGACCCGACAGCGTCACACTAGCTGTGATGGTGATGCGACCCTGGCCGCTGTTAATGAGCAGGAATAACGGGACGCGGGGCCTCATATTATATATATATATATCGGTTCTTTTTGTCTGTAAGGGTATATATATATATATATCTAGTATGATTATAATATGATGATAATTAGCCATTACACACACGCTACGTGTTGCTCTTTTGACTACAGTATATTCCTGTTAGCATGGCCCTATGCGTGCCTCATTATAAAGGCCCAGCAGACAGGAGAAACAGACAGACAGACAGAGAGAGAGAGAGAGAGAGCGAGATGAGAGAGAGAGAGAAGAGCAAGAGCGAGAGAGAGGAGAGATGAGGCGAGCCTGAGAGTGTTTGCGAAGAGAGAGGGGGAAGAGGAAGAGAGAGAGAGAGAGAGTGAGAACACGAGAAGAGAGAGACGAGAGAGAGAGAGAGAGCGGCAGATAGAGAGAGAGAGAGAGACGAGAACGAGAGAGAGAGAGCAGAGGAAGCAAAGAGAGAGAGAGAGAGAGAGAGGAGAGAGAGAGAGAGAGAGAGAGAGTTAAAGAGGGAGGAGAAAGAGATAAGGAGAGAAACGAAGAATCAAAACGATTTGTGTGTGTGGCCGTGCCAACGCGTGTGCGAGTGCGGTGGTATATACGTAGCCATGTATGATTTCCATTTCTAAGGTCAGGCTGATCCTTACTGCAATTGGCCGTTGCGATTATTATTTAAATTAACACCACTTACTTACGCCAATTACGTGTCTTAGCCGCTTTCAAACAAGCACGAAGCCATTCACTATGTATCGACATATTCAGATCACGCCACTGTTAAATTACTGTTTCGGCAATAACGCTGTATAGTGCGGCAACTCTGGCCAAGTCTAATGTAATCAAGCACGGCAACGCCTCGCGTAACCAATATGCGATTATGCGAATGCACAGCCCTTATGCGTTTTAATTGTCATTAATTTTAAAGCACGCAATACATACAGGTTTCTCGAATTGGGCGGTTATTGACGAATGAAATGTTTACTCTGGCCAGAAATTTGTATTAAATCTGTTTAAAAACCACTCCGTCTTAATTCATTTACGTAAGTTCTAAATACGATATAAATCCAAACAAACAACTAGGAACTGAAGCCTGGGCGTTTCACCACCTATCCAGGGCCACTCCCTGTCGATACATCAGCGTTGCGAGCAGGAATGATTGCAATAGACACCACTATAGTCAGGCAAAACTATATCGAGGCTGTCTGTAATCAGAGTCTGATACCATGTAGCCAGGATTCAGTCGCTTGTGCACAAGCCAAAACCCAGACACATATGCAGACAGAGAGTGCAGAATGGCGCGGGGTCAAAGAAAACACCATGGAGTTATCACGAGATTTTAGCCTATACTCGTGACTGCTATGCCCTGTACGTGCGATCGTCCCACGTACGATCGTAGCACGAGGGCGTGTACCTACCATCTGCATGACGCGCCAACACGTGCCAACATGTATCTAACGGCGTATAGACACCCTCAGGCGCATCGACTAGTACATGTGGCGCCAAGCCGAGGTACGTCCACGGCATGCGTGATAATGTGACGCGCATGGGCGGAAGCGCATGCAGGCAGAATTATCAAGAGTCCATATTGAAAATTGAAATTATGTACGCGTATGGGAAATATGGCGGGTATAACCCATCGGTAGCCCACCGACACATCAGATGTTGACACATGCCATCCTGATTCCGTGTTGTTTCTGAGCCTGTTATTAGCCTTCTTCTAGTCACAGGGTAGGTTTTGCCTATGCAGTTTTGCTTGGGGTGGCGCAAGCTATTAGAATTACGTTGTGCCCATTATTTCATAGCAGCGGCGAGCATGGTACCTGGAGTACAGAGCAAATGTTGCCAAGTATAAATCTCGGTTAGATCGATTTTATAGTCCTGTATTTAACGCTTGCTTAATTCGGCGCTAAAAATACATTCTTCGCATTACAATCAGCTGATATAGCTCCATTCTGCTTGTGTTTTCTGTGCGTAAGATGCGCTGCTCGTATACACTCTCGCGATGTGAACACTTTCGTGTCTTTGGGTAAAGGTATCATGCACCAGGTGGTGAACAGGCATTAGAGGCTAACACCAATGTTATTTCAGTGATGCTATGGAAAAGTGACTGTGTGAGTGGTGAGTGCGAGGTATCATGCCACAGTGGTGGAGGTGATCTAGAGGCCTAAACAATGTTATTCGTGATGTTAGAAATCATTTACTTGCTAACTCATGAGATAAAGAACCAGCAAGTCAGCCAATTAATCGATTTCAATCAACTCTATTTAGAAAAGGTAAATTAGATAGGCAGTTCAATATATTCAGCTGTGCAGATCGCTACAACATTCTAAATCTATAGGAAATTAAATGACACGGCTGTTACCTACTACCAGACTAGATCAAAGATCTCCCTCAAACCTTCTAAGACAAAGATTTATTACAGCAAGAACCAAAGGGCGTTCCGCCACCACTAAATAATAATAATAAAATAATTTTATGATTTATATTTGCGGGCACGTTTAAGTGCAGATATGTTCACGTGCCGATTCAAGAAGTGGCTAAAGGGGTCATCTTATTGTAGTTTAAGTAATATGGTACACTAAAACGAGGCAGTGACAAAGTACGCAAGTAATGGGCCGAAAGATAGGCACTCGGCCAGAAACTCAAATCGTCTGCGGTCGCACTTTTAATGAGCTAATCCGCTGGGAAAACGAACACTGCCGAGATGCATATATAGACGGACATGCCGTTTAACGACGTGGATCTCGACAGTGGCACTTTGATTGACCAACTAAATAGTGAGCGTCGCGCGTGGCTTGCAAGCATGTGACGGACATTTTGGACGATAACTGTGCTACATGCATTACTAATTGACTACAATAAGCAAGGGCTAATATGAGTAGAACTTTCTTTCAGAACTATTTGCTCGTGCGCACAGCCGAAGCAATTCGCCAACGCGCGGTACAGCTATGAAAACTCACAAAGTAACTTCATAGTGCGTGCCCTCATTAATTTTAAGCGCCATCGTTAATACACAGCTACGAATAATGCACACGTTCACAAAATCCGCCTATATTTCTTTACAGCGTATCACTATTCTAGTAGTTGTATCTCGTCTTTCTTGTAGTAGGAAACCTGTGTGTATCTCCTGCAACCATTAAATATCCAATGCCAATGCGTTATCACCAAAGTTGGTCCTTTTTTTTAATAATGAGTTTGAAGATAGCTAATATCTCCTCGCATACACATTCATATTCCAGCAGCCTATAAATGAACCCGGTCATGCTTTTACCACCAAAATGATCCACGCTCGCATTTGTTAATAATTGTAAAGTGTAAGTTGTGTAAACTTGAAATAGAAACAACTCGCATGACATTTGCGAATCGATAATCCAACGAGACGCGCCATTTTCTCATACTACTTTCGCGATCTCGCGAGACGATGAGATGGTCGAGGCTCCCAACACTTTGCCATATGCCAACTATGACAGGCGACTGATGCGATATATACCAGGAGCTGATTGACGAGCCAACCGCCACCGGTCGCAGTCAAAGAAGCAGCGACATCTCGCGAGTCGCCGGGGACGACCACCTAGTGGAACAAGTATCTGCCGCTACCACAGGTCAAATGAGTCGCATACATGAACTCGTAATGCGGTGTCGCGCGAAATAGTCTGACGTGTGCGAAATACTCTGAGATAGGATGGTATGCCGACCCGACCAATGACAGCTCGTCTTTGTTGTTACGATAGTGTGTGCTAAACTTGAAGGTTTTGTGTAAAATACCAAGTTCTGCGTAGCAGGGTAGCCAGAGAGCAGTGTAGGGAGCGGGGACGGTGCAGCGGAGGAGGAGTTTAGAGGTGGAGCTACTAGTAGGTGGAGTTGAGAAGAAGCGCTAGTGAAGAATGAGAAGGGAAGAAGGCTGGTGGAGAAGGAGAGGGGACAGCTGGGGAGAAGTGAGAGCGGGAGAACGCTGGTGGAGGGAAGAAGGAAGGGGCGAAGGAGGGGGGAGAAGCGAGCTGTGGAGGAGGAGGGGAGAAAGGGAGAGCTATGGAGAAGGAGAGGGAGAGAAGCTGGTAGAGATGAGGAGGGGCGTAAGGTGAGGTGATAGAGAAGAGGAGGGGCAGAAGCTGTGAGAAGGAGGAGGGAGAAGCCGGTGTTGAGAAGCGGAGGGAATGAGGATGGTGGAGAGGGAGAGTGGTAGACATGGGAAGGGAGTAGGAAGCTGGTCGGAGAAGGGGAGGGAAGGGCAGAAGGGTATGAAGGGATATAACTACAGAAGGGAGGGGAGAGCTGATGGGAAGAGGAGGGGAGGAAGCTGGCTGGAGAATGAGGAGGGAGAAAGGAGAAGCTTG
>NW_014577105.1:113859-118363 GCF_000485595.1 Priapulus caudatus | reverse complement strand
TGTGTGTGTGTGCGTGCGTGCGTGCGTGCGTGCGTGCGCGTGCGCGTGCGCGTGCGCGTGCGTGTGCGTGTGTGTGTGTGTGTTGGGCGTGCGCGTGGTTAGATGAATCGGTGGGCCGCCTAGCTAGAATGGGAACGAGAAATTAATTCATTCTGAGTTCCCAGCTAGACTATTATGCTGTTTTTCCAGTTCACGGTTAAATTCAATCGAAATACAAGGCTTTCCCGGTTATCTTCCTGGATCAAGGTTCCTTCTACCGGTTCCTGTATCCCAAAAAATGCACTCTGTATTTCGCGGTTACCAGATAATTAAAATGATGCAATGCTGCGTTCTGAAAATGACGGTTCACCCTCTAAGTCAATCGTTCTTAACTTTTTTTGAGTCATGGACCCCTTTGAGAATCTGGTGAAAGCTACGTACCCCTCCACAGAAAAATGCAGATAAGCACATAAACACAAAATCTTGCATACAGTGGGGCTCACGGACCCCCTGAAGCCCATCCACGGACCCTAAAGAGGTCCATGGACCACAGGTTAAGAACCCCTGCTCTAGTTAGTACCGATATGTATACGATGATGTTGTATATGATCATCGGTATCGCCTTCTGCCACGTTACACACGCGGATTCATTTCCACGTAAACTCGAAGCTTCCGCCGCAACACTGTTAGATCTGCAGCACTGGGCCGTAGCCTGTGGGGGGCTGCCTCTCAGATTTTGGAGCAAAATTAAAATACACCTAAAAAGGCTTTATTTTGTAAAGATTTTCTTGGTCACTTATCCGTGAAAGCCATGTCTCAGACCCACTACACTATGGACGCGTCGATCCAGAGCTGCACCCGTCCCTCATCATTATACGCAGTTGAGTCATGAAATTTTGCTCCCCCCCCCCCACCTAGGATTTGTTCAGCCTACGA
The DNA here is from genome assembly GCF_000485595.1 of Priapulus caudatus. NCBI lineage: Eukaryota > Metazoa > Priapulida > Priapulimorpha > Priapulimorphida > Priapulidae > Priapulus > Priapulus caudatus. The sequence goes on along the minus strand of NW_014577105.1, from coordinate 117,448 downwards.
CCCTGCTGTTGATGAATTTCAGCAGATAATGAACAGAACTCGTTGTTGCTTGCAGCAAACCCGCGTAGAGGGTTAAACATGGTTTGAGGGTTTGGTAGCCGATGACCAAGCAAAAACTAACGAAAGGCTTGTGAACTTACTGTATCTCGCCATCGTGGTTGTCACTTCGCTCTCTGACTGGTCCGTGAATTATTTTTGTCCCTGAAATGAATGTATTCACATCATTAGAAATGAATTACTTGCATATTAAAAAATGCAAAATTGTTATTGCAAATGTTATTTTAAACATCCACATCAGACAAGCACTTACGCATACACGCACATGTGTATGCGTAGTGCTTGTCTGATGTGGATGTTTATGCACACGCACACATACACATACACTGTGATACACATACACACAAAAACATACACACACAGATATAGATAGACTTAGATGAGACAGACAGACATGCAGACAAACAGACAGAGACAGACAGACAGACATGCAGGCAGGCAGAAAGACCGACAGACGGACAAACAGGCCGTTAGAAAGAAATGAGAGAGAGAGAGAGAAAGAGAGAGAGAGAGAGAGAGAGAGAGAGAGAGAGAGAGAGTAGTGTGCACACACGGACGCGCACTTACGCGCAGCAGTTTCGGAGAGCATTCCATTGTTTATTCTCTAAACTACATAATAATATACCATTTTGCGTGCTATTCCTGACGATGCACAACGATTTAATAATGCGCTATTATCCATATGCACACAACGTGTGTAGTTACCCCGCAAATACGGAATTCTGTTATTTATTGAATTCACTTGATCCTTTTATCTTGTTAATTACGACTCTGCCAGTGGGTTTTAATAGTTTTTTAGAGCGCGTTTAAGAATACGCACATTACATGAGAGACATGAAATTGGAGGTTCTGTGCCGCTAACAGCACAGGATTGATGGGCATCTCTACAGAGGTAAATTCGTTAATGATACATTCATCAAACATTTTATTCAAAAGACCATCTACACGACAGAATATCAATTATATCATAATATATTATATTATACTCTTATTTTTTATTATAATTATTATGATATTTTTCCATTTTAATAAATTACCCTCCTCAGGCAATGTAAATTATTGTTTTATTTATTGTGATGGACGTGTAATGTACTGAAAACCTTTGAAAGTTTTGTATCATTATTGGTTGAAAACAAAAATACTTCTACTACTACTACTGCTACTACTACTACTACTACTACTACTACTACTACTACTACTACTACTACTACTACTACTACTACTACTACCAGGAGTAAGATAATATAGGACCCTATATTATCTTACTCCTGCTACTACTACTACTACTACTACTACTACTACTACTACTACTACTACTACTACTACTACTAATACTACTACTACTACTACTATACTGCTACTGCTGCTGCTGCTGCTGCTGCTGCTGCTGCTACTATTACTACTACTACTACTGCTGCTGATGCTACTGATACTGCTGCTGCTGCTGCTGCTGCTGCTGCTGCTACTACCACTACTACTACTACTACTACTACTACTACTACTACTACTACTACTACTACTACTATACTACTCAGCGGCGTAGAACCGTGATAGTGCATGTTGGCTGAAGGTGTTCATTGAGGCGATATGAAATAATTGGTGCACTTTACGAGTCGAACCCCGGTGCCATTGAGCACCGAAGTCGCTAGCCCTGCAGTTGGGTTTTCACGTACACAGGAACCGGAGATGAATTACTTCAACAATTTGCAATCACCAGAGCGCACAATGTTGCACTATTAGTTAAAATCAGCTATTAATAACCAAGGTTAATGTGACCGGGAATATCTCTCTATGTATATATCACCCGGTTATTACATTATATCCCTTACATAAATCTTCATATAACATAACATATATTACATTCATATATTACATTAATGTCTCATCATGCATCTACATCCACATGTTTGCTCGCACGCACATATATATATATATACACGCATCCAGGCACGCACGCTTGCGTGCTTGAGCAGGCGCACGCTTATGTATCATCACACCTGTATCACCGCATTATAATCATGGACGTATATTAACTCTCAGTAAGCTTTGGGCGGTAAACCATAGTTGATGGATTTAGTTTGTGATCATCATTCACCGTTAACCTATCCAACATGCCAGGTATCATCTATAACGGGGGCTAGGTGAAATCTGTTTCACAGGTCACATGTGACACGTGACACGACGCATGTCACGCGTCGCGCGTCACGCATCACGCGTTACACACAGCTTGTCGCATCTCACACACATCTCACGCACATCTCATGTACGTTGCCGGTATACGGTGTGCAGGCCTCCCCTTGTCGTTACTACACACAGCACATAAAGGACTTCCTAACCAGTGTAACCTGTGGGCATAGAGAGACATGAGAAATGTATGCTTTAAATTAGCGACAGGTAAGCCCTATTCACTCAATCACCTAACGGTCGTATCGGCACGGACTGCCTGCTATTCAGCACGCCTCGCGCACCTGCATGCACAACCGTACACGGACGGAAAACAGCGGCGTATTCTATGGGAAACGTTAAATACTAGACTTGTGCACATTAAATAAAATACAAATGTACAGTATAGCTACTGTATAGCAAGCGCCCTCCACTAGTTAGCCGTCTATTTTCACAGTCATTTAGCAAGAACCCATAATTAACCTCGAAACCTATATAGTTGTGTTTCTTTTGAAAGTAAACTTGTATCTATTCACGTGGATAGGTTTCCGACCCACGGTCAATGTCCACTGAGGCTTACTTGCAGAAATGTTGGCGACCATTAAGGTTTCAACACCATTTCCAAACTCGTACTAATATAAGGGGCGCGCCATATTCAAGTGAGCCACAGAGATAGAGAAATAGAAAGAGAGGGGAAGTGAGAGAGCGAAAGAGAGAAAGGAAGAACGCTGGCATGCACGGATTTGAGGGGTGTGGGCAGCCGGTGCGCGGCTTTTTTGCTACCTACTGCTGTTGCATAACTTGTGCATGTCAACATCACATTCTCTAGGCTTTTAAAAGAAAATGTAACAGACGGCAAAAATCTAATACATGTTTGTGAATGTATATGTCTGTTTGTTTGTCTGTTCTCAATGCAAATCAATATGGAGCACTCTAGAAATGTCCAAGGACGTTCAGTAGGGGTAACCTTTGATGCTGAATACCATGGGCACATTAGATTTCTGAGGTCATCTGATGTCGCAGGAGGAAAAAAAACGAAAAATGACGTTAAATGAACGGGCCCCTGCAGCAGCATTAAATAAACGGGTCTCTGCAACAACATTGTCCAAACAAGATTCAGCTTGCACTATACACCGACTTGGTACAGTAGATATGTAGATAGATAGACAGATAGATAGATAGATAGATAGATAGATAGATAGATAGACAGATAGATAGATAGATAGATAGATAGATAGATAGATAGATAGATAGATAAATAGATAGATAGATAGATGAATAGATAAATAGATAGATAGATAGATAGATAGATAGATAGATAGATAGATAGATAGATAGATAGATAGATCAATAGATAGATAGATAGATA